>NW_026863500.1:0-129782 GCF_026571515.1 Ruditapes philippinarum
AATAATAATTTGTCTATTTCGGACCATTAAAACATAACAATGTCATAAAATTATTATGTTATTATAATGTTAACGAATTATATTACTTTTTTACAGAATTAATTAAATATCAACTTTAAATTACAAGATAAAATGAAATGCTTTTCATGTGGGTTTCTTATTAATCTTAATAAAACCTACTCAATATTTGATAGGGATCATTTATCTGATTATATATATTTTGTTGGTATACAATAATTAACCGTAAAAACAATCAAAGCAGGTGTCAAATTAAAATGTTATAATGTTCTTTCTTTCCAGAAACAATGTCGAGAATTGAATTGTTTAACTGGATTTCAACTAATCAACTCTTCGTGTCGACCACTGTTAGAATCGATAGTTCGGCATGAATATGAGATATCACTGTATCTACAAGTTCAACCAACTGACAAATGTAATATAAGTAGCAGTAATCAAACGAACAGGAACATAATTGTGAATGTTGAAACTGTTTCTAATTCTATTGTCAATGATATTCTGCATGTGTTCGACAAAGCAACCAAATATATGATAAAAGAAAGTCAATATTACGTATCACCATGTGTACGATTTGAGGTAGATAACGAATTTAGGCATGTAAATTATGTTGATATCGTTGAAATGGACATGTTAAATATACAGTTCAATGTACGGATAATAAAGACTGAAAGCATAGGAATGGTACAGGAAGTTCTACTACATGCTTTAGAAAGAAACTTTGATATAATAGACATATTAGATATTCACGGAGTGCCACAAACATTTCAACTCTTTTCATCGAAGACAAACTTAAAAAGTAAAATAGAGTCATCAGACATGAGAGGATGTAAACATAAAAATGTTTTCGTTGACCACCGATATGATGATTTGCAATATACCAACTTCATTGTGGATGAATTCCTTAAATGCGGCCATGTAAAATTAAGTTTAAACGAGATATGTTTTGAAACGGGAACACAAAATGGAAAGCTGATAAATATAAATGCTACCTTTTCGGAGGGTGAATATAAAGTCATTGATGGCAACGTTATTATATGTGGATATTTGTACAGTCAAAGGACATTTATTGAACCAAAAGGGATTCTTGTTACCCGAATTGAAGTTATTAAGTCTATTTTTATTGTGTTTTCTATCGTTTGCACCCTAGTTTCTCTTGTGTGTTTATTTCTCACCTTTACCACGTATTGTTTCATTCCATCCCTTCGTACTGTAGCAGGGAAGAACATTATGGCTTTAAGTGTCTCTCTTTTCTTTGCACAGGCTTTGCTACAATTCGGTATCAATACTAAAGGAAGTCGTACGATATGTGCTGCTATAGGAATATTAGTCCATTTCTCATGGCTTGTTTCATTTTTTGCAATGAATGTCAGCTCTTTTCATACGTTCAAGGTTTTTTATAACAACAGCGCAAGCACAACATATCGAAACAATAGAAATCACGAAAGTCAATTATTCATAAAATACCTAATCTACATGCTATGTTTGCCAGGAATCTTGACGATTACAACAATTTCGATAAATTTAGTAAGATCTGATGCATCCGACATAGGGTATGGTGAATTTTATTGTTTTATTTCAGATTTCACTTTCTTCTTATTAACATTCATTTCACCAGCCTGCTTTATATTCCTTTCAAATATTGTATTTTTCTCACTTGCATTTCATAAAATACGATGTACACCTAAAGCGCATGGCACCAGAGAGCGTAATAACTTTTTTATTTGTCTAAAATTGTTTACTGTTGTCGGGATTGCATGGCCATTACTTATCATTGACAACGTGTTTGGGATAACTTGGTTTTCTTTTATTGTTGCCGGAATAAATTCGTTACAAGGCGTTTTTATATTTGTCGCATTCGTTTTAAATAGACAAGGTGTGACCGCACTGCTTTTATCTATTTTGGAAAAATCAAGAAAGCGAAGAAAAAGTGGGAATATAAGTAATAGTTTAAGCGGTCCTATAAGCAAAACACTAAAAACAGACATAGAAATCAAACATAAGGATGCCTTAAATATAAAATAGTAAAACGTCAAAAATGTTGTTAGATCCTACGAAAAATGTTTATCTTGGACAATTATTTAAACGATTTATGGCAATATAATCTGTTTACTATGTTGACTTTTATTCAACTAATAACTAATGGAACTAATTGCTGTACGAATATGGAACTATCTCAAGCAACTAGCAAAGTATCAGTAGAATACTTTTATTAAAATGTGTCTTCATGTTAATGATTGCTTCTTTTTGTCTTCTTTCTTTTATTGCAGTTTGTTTCATTAATTAAATTCTCACAAAAGGCTATTACATTTTCCATTTTTTGACATTGGGATTTGAACATTAGTTTTTAAACTTGTTTTTTTATGAATTTTCATCACAATGTATATATAAAACTAAAGCGTGGTTGTTTTTTTGACATTTTGCAGATTGTTTTCTTTTGATAGTCTAAATTTAAATGTATGTATATATGTTAGAATAAGAACTATTTCCTGTATTGTTACATAAGTAAAATAAATAAAACAAAGTTAAAGAAATAAATATAAACGTCTCATTGATAACATTTGTGTTATAAAAGCAGGCAACAACTTTCGATTCAGACGCACATAATACGGTATGTTATCATTTAAAATTAATTATGACCTCAACGAAGAAAGTTATCAAATCATATTTCATGACAATTTTGAAAAAATATCCCTCTGAAACTTTAAGCACAACCAAAATACATGAAAATAACAGAATTCGGTATATTGAGTTTATAAATAAGGAATCATGAAAACATGCAACATCCCTCACGCCCCCAGCACCGGCTGGAGCGGTAGTCAACTTTTAACACTTTCTGAGTTGAAATCAATGTGCCCCAAGGACAAGAAAATTAAAAGAGAGCCTTCGTTCAACTATATGTTTTGAAAACATCCGCTTTTTCATCAACAGAAGGCAATGCATGGAATATTGACGTTTATATCGTAATAGACCGGGTGCGTCAAAATTTACAGCGACCAATCATAAGATTTGAGTGCAGTCATTCCATCACTGTATGAATTAAATATCATGTACATATTTCTTCTTAGTAAGTTATTTCAAACAATGGTTCCTTATATAGATATTTGGTATTTTTCGACTCTCGGGTAGAGTTTTTGAATCATCTGACAAAGTCTGATAACAACCTTATTTTTTTTTATCTGGAACCGAATATTTCCGCCCGTAAAGGCGGGCGCTGTACAAATCTTATAAATAACGTTCTTTAAATCTATCATAACAATCATTGAATATTGTTTAATATTCAATATTTGTCTGATTTGATAGCGTCCAGAATTATATCTATCGAAAAGATCAAATATTATTCAAATAATAGGACTACGATTTAAGGGAATATCATATTATTAGCAAGGGAATTTGTAGATGATAAAGTGCGACCATTAATAAATCCTATCATATTTGTTCATCTATTGAACAAACACAAGCACGATCTATTATTTAAATGATAGTTTCCTAATGTAATTGAAAGGTTATATATTTACATATATAATTAAACGTTATTTGTAATCAGTTTGACGTAGCTATTTCACAAGTTTTACGCCAAGTCATTCTTGCATAATCAATAAAGCATATGCATATGGTCGATGCATATGTTTTAAAACAAATTTCATAGTATTTGGGTGTGAATGACATTAAACAAATGTAGTTTCAATACTTTTGTTTTTTTATTCAAAAATCTGGAGAAAGTATGATCCTTCTGAAGCATTAACCACAACAAAATAACGTTAAAATTGCAGAATCGGTTTGATTGAGTTTGTACACGCATAAATTCTCGCACACGTAAAGAGAATTGGTGCATAAAGGAAGCTATTCAAAACAACAATTCAAAATATAGATAGTATTTAATTTCATACATGACAACAAACGAGGAAACAGTATAATATGGATGTAGCTGGATGTAGCTGGTTAGTATGAGATATACGATTTGATATCACACATTTATTTAATACCGATTAAATTTGTTCTAGAACAACGATATTATAATTCATTATATAAATGTTCAAACAAAATCACATAGAACTCGATAAACATATGTGTTTAAGAAATACAATAAATTTTATAAAAAGATACATTTCTATTGATTTTATCAGTGGAATACTTACGGACAGAATGTGTACTATAGACCATTCCACTTTGAAAGATTGTGTCTGAAATCGGAAAAGCATCGTCACGATCACGAATAACGACCATCCTCCTTATAACTATTTGTAATCGGCTCCTAGACAAAGAGAGTAAGTTAAAGCCACAAAGCGAATTAAAGGGCAAATCGTCAAATTTGGAGTTACAAAATTATTTATGAAAACAACATTGCTTTATCACGAACCTATTAGGAACCCGTTTTCAGACAAGAAACTAAACTAAAGTAGATGCCAATATTCAGATGTTATCTAAAAAAATTCAAAGCTATGATGTAAAATAGAGAGAAATAAAGCTGAAGTCTACCGTAAATCAATTAGAATAAAACAACAGCCGGTCTTTTGTATTTCAGTTGTTTCTTTTAACAGCAATTTTATTCAATAGTTGAGTTATTGACAGAAATAGAGACATAATGTTTACGATGACGTGTTTAACGTTTGTGCAATGTAGGAGTTTAACATTATGATTATAAGAAAATTGAGACGATTTCATACAAAAGGAGCATGTGCCTGTATCGGAGTGCTTTTGCTGCTGACATCATTTCATATGGTAGTATCTTTTATTTCACTTTTGTAATTTTTTTGCGACAAGATGATTTAAGCTTTCGGCGCTTTAATTGTAATTACAAATATGTCAAAATGCTTTGATATGTGTGATAATGAATATCTGTTTTATCTTCGGTAATTTAATGTCTATTTTAAATTAAGGCAAGTCTATTGAATATGGTAGAAATATGTGCCTGAGTGGTTCAGTGTTGGTTACGTTAATTTTTATCTAGCCAAAAGGGCTGTGAGTTATTCTACCCAAATGCCAATAGGGTCTTTAATAGCATACAAGTGGGGTATTGAGATCGTAATTAACGTATAAGATGGTATGCCCGTATATAATCAATACTTTGGTGGTTTGAATTAAAATCCAATTTCAGATTAATAAAGTGTTGATTGTAACGGATGATAATGTTTTCTAGCGTTTGATTATACGACTTAACTAAAATACTTGTTGAAAAATAGTCTTAGAAAACAGTGATTGTTTCTGTATTTACATAACTGTTTCACATGTGATTAATATAACAATTTTCATTATTGTGTAAATTCAGTTCTAAAAAAAAAATATTTCTGAGACGATGCAATTGACTTAATATTATTTGCTGTTTAGAGCAATATTATATTAAAATGTTTTCACGGTTTATCTGTTACGGGATACTGTCAGTTTTTATGAAGTTTTAAAAGTTGTTTGATTGTGTGGTCACAATTTAATGATAATTTGTTCCAAATGAAAACAAAAATTAAAAGTAAATAGTTTTGTCTCATGGTACAAAAACTATCAACCTCTTTTTGTTCTTATTTCATATCTTCTTTATTATTTTTCAGCACAACTATCCTAATAAATCCGATTATAAAAATACGAAATTGCCCGAAAGCGTTTGCCGAAAGTACCACCCGCCTTCCTCGACAACTTTAACTGGCTTCATACAGCGACGTGAGAACAACCTGATATATTACTGTGACGTACCAAAATGTGGATCAGCTTTTATGAAAAACTTCTTTGCTGAAGCATTTTCGTGTAGAGATTGTTACTATAAGAAAGTAAACTTACCACATAAACGTAAACAGTACAAGTATGTTAAACACAAAATAGAAAACTCCACTTACTCTTTTATGTTTGTAAGAGAGCCGTATAGTCGTTTATTTTCAATCTTTGAAAACAAACTTTATCGGCCAAATGAACAGTGGGGGAAACTTGGGGTCGATGTGATCAAAGTAGTTCGTGAAAATGCAACAAAACTTTGCAAGCAGTACGGGTATGACGTAACATTTGTTGAACTTGTTAGATATCTAGTCACTCTATATGAAAAGAAAATTCCATTGAATATCCATCTGGTACCAATTCACAAGAGATGTAATCCTTGTAATACAAGATTTGACTTCATTGGAAAACAAGAATCCATGACAAGTGATTTGATAAAACTAGTAAGTCTATGGAAAAAGCGAGGTATAAATGTTGATTTTGAAAGCAGTGTCGATGTTAAAGAACTCGAGTTAAAGAGTAAGCGTGATTTTGGTGCGATTATGCATATGTTTACAATGCTATCTAGATTCCCTGACTTACCAAGACATTTGCTTTATCAACGACTATGGTCAAGTTATCAAATGAGGGGGTTGATTCTAAACAATCAAATCATGCCTTTTCGGCAGGATCTTGTTGATGATATAGACATGCTTATGTATGAACTTGCAATAAAAGATGCAATTGAGCAAAGTGCACACGAGTTTAATGTTCTGCAACAGCAACGAAAAGACGCTTTGATGAAAGCGTATAGAACTGTTCCTATGGATCTTTTACTTAGCTTGAGAAATGTTCTAAAGATTGATTGTGAATTATTTGGTTATGATGTTATGCCAGAATCTATTTTCAACAGAACTTACTCTTAAGGTTATATTAGCTGATAAGACATGACACTTCACTAAAATATGATAAAGCTCCAAAAGAGTAATTTTATAATATTAGTGATACAAGCAAAACAAAGATCTACTTGATATGTATTTTGAATGGCTCATTCTTTTCTACATATTTTTATGATAATTATGAATGACTGCTACACGTAGTCCTGATTCACCAGAATTATACCAAACAAAATGGTTACCTTTCTTTTTTTGAAACTAATTCAGCATATTAATTTTGACCAATCTAATTTATAAGAAAACATAAGTCAGATAGTTCACCTAATAACAATTTCCTCCATTAATTTCCTTTTACTGTACTTGTTTGTATTGGAGCGTTGATAAACGTTCTTTTTCATACGGCTCTTTATCCCAAAAAATCCAACCTTTCTGTTTGAAAAGAATAGCCGTGAAAAAAAGAAAAAGGAAGAACGAATGAAAAATTATTGAAATTATTAAGATTTTAGCTAACGTGGAACTTATATATTTATATTTCATTTTAATTCTTATTTAAGTGTTTTTTTTTATTTTGTTTTGTGAAATTTTGTCATTGCAGAAAGATTACATAAGCATGTCCTAACACAAATTATTCTTAAAAAAACTGATGATACCGTTCAGGTAATTACGATGACATTATCTTCTTGATCAAAATACATATAGAAGTCATCGTAAACCAAATGCAATCATTGTTTATTTCCATTTATTTTCAATAATTTGCGAAGGAAAGATGATACTTGACTTGGTTCTTTATTCAACAAAATAACACAAACGTCATCATATAATAAAACGTTCCAAAACAACATACAACAATTACTCATATTTGAAAACGCCACCTCGATTAGCATCAGAAACGACCAAAATTATTAAAGACAAAGAAGGAAAATCGTATCTGAAACTTCTCAAAATAATTTAGTAAACAATAAGTCTACTGATAGAGCAGTGAACAAAAAGATAATTTTCTAACTCATGAAAAGGCAGTAAAATTGAAACGTAGGGTGATTTCTTAGTAATAAAAAATGCTTCATTATTTTAAACTAGAGTCACTAATAAACATTAGTCTGCAATGTTGCCTTTTTGAGAAGTTTAATATCATCCAATTTCAGTTTGCCTTCTGACATAGCAGCGCAAGTTTTTTTTGCCAGTTACCCAGCTTTTATATGTACTTTATTTCTTTTCAATTCGATTATTCGATCTAAAAGCATAAATATTTAAGTGCTTAATAAAACTTGTAAAATTGACAAGGAAGAACTGAATGTAACAAGAGTTTTCATTGGTCATTTTGAAATGAAAAAAATGAAATCTGGGAATATTATTGGTCATCATAGAACAAAGTGTGACGATAGTTTTATCATTGTAAGAATGTCCTTAACTGAAATGCGAAGGGTAGTTCTTGCCATTAAAATAAAATGTAAAGGATTGTTCTAATATAATATGTACAGGATAGTTCTTTAACTTTTTAGTTAAATTGCTTAGATACAAAACATTTAACATTGCAATCCGATCTGATGACATTTTTTCAGTGAAACATTAGTATACGTAAACACGTACTAGGTTTATTTTACACACGATTTGAGTTTAACTTTAAAAAAAATAACGAGAAAAATATCAAAACGTAACAGGTACCCTAAGTTTTTAATGTTCAATAAGTGCCTAATATATTATTAATGTGTTCAATTGATATGATTTTAATAACTTCCTTATATTGTTGCCTATTAGTCAAGTATTTATATTTTGCCTAAGTAAGTGATAGAAATTGAGTTCACGTACCGTAACACGACTTTGTTTAGAGACACGTACATCTTACAGTGTTCTAATTTTCAAGATTCATAACCCTACAAGAAATTACTATGTCATATTTATTCAAGCTAACATTTCTATATGGCTTTGCATGAAAAATGAAGAGCTATCTTATGCAAGTTAACCCTTTACCTCATATATACGCTAAACAACGCCCTTTCGACCCCCCCTTTTTTAGGCCTCAAATAGTGAAAAAATGTCCTATTTGGGCCCCAAACACATTTTTTCGTTTGAGAAATGTTGCTTAAAAAATGAGCCCTTTTTTCGGCGCCGCTCCCCATAAAAAAGATACATCAGGGGGTTGCCAGAAGGGGGATGAAGGGGGGCAGAGTCCCCCTCATCGCCAAGAAAATTTTGGACTTGTGAGAGGCTAAAAATGACCCCAGGTTGGTCATAATGTAACGTGTAACCAACGCTGAAAAGCCTTTGACTCTATCTCAATCCCCTGAGAAGTTGCAGCACTTTGAAATAAATTTTGATGGAAAAAATCGTGGCAAAATAGTGATTTTTGGCAATTTTGAGATGACCCCTCGTTGCCATGGTAACAGGAAATTTAATACTGAGCATGTCGTTACAAAGGCAATGGTCCAGTCAACATTTGTGCCAAGTTTGATTAGTATTGAAGCATTTTTCATAGTTTCATAGCAGTTTGAACTTGTAACAGGAGGCTTTTCAGTGAAAACGGCCATTTTTCACAATATGCTCATGGGGGAAAGGGTTAACAAGTTTTATTTCGACCTTGTATCTTTTTAAAAGAAAGTTTTTTGTTTATATTTTTTGCAACGCCGTTATGCAGTGCATCACTGTTGTTATATATGGATCAAGAGAAATAAAGAAACCCGAAACTCATAATAAAAGATCTTAAAAACAAATGAAAAAGAATCAGTCAGTGAGGTTGGAACTCGCAAGTTGAGAAATCGGAGTCGACATTACCAATTCACCTCATGCTTTTGTCGTACATTTTTGACTTGACTTATGATAATCGTGAATGAAATATTAATGCATTTTCACAAAAAAATTCACTAACAAAATATCTAAAACGATAAAAACACCCCTAGCATCGTTTATTTGATATTGATGCGCACACACTATATTTGTTTCCGGATCTAAAATCAAGTAATTAAGAGCTTGAAATATGTATTGAACACAATTCATGTTATCCGTAACAATTCAAAATTACTATAAGATCTAGAAGAAAAAAAAATCACACTGATAAATTCTAGATCTAAATTCTATGTTCTATCGTGATTGAAAACTATTAGATCTGTATGGTTCTAAGTGATTCAAAAACCAAGTCTTCTACGTTTTTGCTAAGGTATTAATAAATATAAAGGTTGTCGAAAGTACATGGTGGCAGAAAAATGGAACCCACAACACAGTACTGCAAACATTTTAGGCTGCCACGGACAGAGTTCATTAAAAGCGCCATCATTATATCGTCATTATATCTTAAGGTCACAATCCTCAGTTGGAAAATAATCTAATTTAATTCGCTTAATCTATAACATACTGTTTGAATAGATATTGTGCGTGTGATATTTCAATCTTAGGAGAAAAAATATTACACTTTTGAATGTAAAATTAAGACATAGTTTGCACTTTCGTGTTTCATATATTTTGTGAATAGGAGATTTATTGTAAGTTTTGTCTTACGATCGCGACTTTTATTCGGTGAAAATGTCTACAGAAAACGTTTAAATCTTAAGAGTTAAAACTGGAGATAGAGGGCGTGGACGGCAGTTTGCACTTGACAGTACCTTTCACGAAAAGCGCAATCAAACTGAGTCTTCAGCCGTTTTAGACTTTGTTTTAGGATTCCTATTTTTCTCTATTTCAATGTTTTCACACACACACACACACACACACATATATATATTATATATATATATATATATATATATATATATATATATATATATATATATATATATATATATATATATATATATATATATATATATATATATATATATATATACGGCAGTTTGATAACGCCTTGTGCTTCACCTTTATACACCTCAAAGCAAGCTGCGTTAAAATATATTGTGCATTCATGCATTCACGCATTACAGCTATTTAACACTTGAAATCAATCAGTCCTAATTTACTAATTAAGTTGATAATAATTTCAATACCGGTTTAGAGACATCTGATAACATGCATTGATTCTGTTTTAAAGGTTTTGAACTTTTGGCATAAATACTTCAAGATTAACTGATAACACTCTATACCAGATATTTGAAACCAAACTGTTATTTATATTCTAATATTCTAAATTGTACTAAAATAATGGAAACTAAGGAAATTAAAAAATGCGTGATAATCAAGTGTATTATTGTTGGGATACTTAAAAGTGTTTGTTTGTATAAAGGTGCGGTGGTATTTGACCTATATTGACTCTCATACGTATTATTTGTGTACTATTTAAGTACAATGTTAAGAACTTTTAAATGATTTTAAAACAAAGAAATCCTATAATACATATAAGCAAAAGATAAACCGTTAGCTCAATAGGTAGAGTGTTTGTCTGTGACTTTAAAGTATTTAATTAATACATAAAATTAATGCTTGTTAAGTACTGTAATCTCATTGAAGTGAGAACATATTAATAAATCAAATGCTGACAATTAAGTGATTTACTGTAGGTTGTACCGTAAACATTAATTGTATAACATATTTAATATTAATGGCTATAATATAACGTTGTATACATTTTCAGGGTATAATCATTCAGACCTTCATTCTGGGTTAACGTTCTACAGTTTTCTATTTGACATATTGTCTATCGTGCTTTCATGCAATAAATGTATAGAGAGAGAAATGACACCGCCACAGAAAGGAATAATACCAGTTTCTTTAAGTTTGCCTGGAGGTAAGATCTCATGTGTTTTTGTCCCCTCTTTGATTAATAACACCCTTGAATATTTTTTTTAATTTTCTTATGGTGTGTAGGATACTATAACGCTAACATCTTTAAAAATCTACGTTGGTTTAATGATTTGACACATAAGTCAAAATCATTTTTACTATAGTAAGTGACTGTTTCTATTATTTCTAAGCAAAAAGCCGAAAAGAAGAAATGTTTTACTGACATTAAAACCGTTTCTTCTTTTACAGTTGTGACGAAGGCTATAGCAACATTTACTACATATTACAAAAGGATAGAAGAAATCAAAATGATGTGCTCCCTTTGTTTAGTGATAGAAGTTTTCTTGGTATGTTCAAGTTAATATTTTTTTGCTTTCTGCACATTTTGTACTCATTTAAGAGGATGTGTACATCATTTAGGGATGTTTATGTTTCAGTGCATTTTAGTATGTATTTCTGAAATGGTTTCCGAGTTAATCTTTATCCTTAACATTTTCCTTTTTAAACCTGAAGAAAGATAAAGCATTTCATTACACCCTCACAAACAAATTTAAGAGGGTATATGGGAGACATGTCGGTAGGTTGGTAACAAGAGTTAGAAATGAGTTTAAAATCAAACTTTGTAAATAGCAACCTTATGTGGAAACCTTAGTTGGGAATGCCTTAGAACCTCTGGGGTCCAGGTCAAGGTCACTGTAACTAAAATAGGAAAAAATATAACTCCGCATAATTACAATATTTAGGAATGAGATATTGTAATGAAACTTGGTATATAGCAAGGTTAAAGGAAGACCCCACTTGGGATTTGTTTTGGACCCCATGGTGTCAAGGTCAAGGTCTCTGTTTCAAAACATAAAACAGGTATCCGAATTATAGAGTTAATAATGACATATTGCAATTAAACTTTTTATATAACAAGCTTGTGTGGAGACATAGCTTGGGATTGCTTTTTGCCCTCCAATGTCAAGGTCTATGTCAGTACTACTGTTGGAATTAGACAAATTATATGCTGACGATAAACAGAGTAAGCAATGAGATATTGTTATAAATCTTTAGCAAGTTTATGAAGAGACTTAGCTGAGTATTGTTGTTAGACAACATAGGCTCAAGATCAAGGTCGCTGTCACTAAAAAATGACAAATGGTTTCTTAAAGATAGGCAATATATTGCTTAAGTTATTTGTTCACAGATGAAACATCATAAAATAAAGGTTAAGTTAAAATTTTACTTCAGACTCCGTTCTATTCAGAAAAGTTAGGTGGATGATGATAGTATGACCTTAGTGACAGTTTTAGTTGTGACGTACTGCAAAAACATCGTAATATTCAAAGGCGTTATGAATTTTTTTTTTAAATAATAACCAGTTTGTTTTCGAAATAATCAGCTTAAAAAACCAACAACAATAAAAACAAATATTTGATATAGGATGTGTTTGTGACATTGCAATGACAAAAAATTATTTACATGTTTCAAGGTTGCCCTTTTGACCTGCTGTTGCCTTTGTAACTTAGACGAAGCAATACAAACGCGATCAAAATTGAAGCAGACTGCATGAACAACGAATAGACCCTGGAACATCTCAATATTTGAAAACATATACATGTGTTATATTGCATAGTTTGAACATTTAAAATGCTCATGTTTTCTAATGTTTTAGGATATTTGTGTTATTTTTCTATGTCCATATCTTTTTTATCTTCGTAACAATTTCATATAAGAAATTATGGCTCAAAGTGACTTTGAACATTTATATTGTAAAAAGTAGTTCGATACACAATTTAGGAATACTACAATAATTGTTATAAATATTCATTATTTTGTTTTATGTTTACTTCATCTTTTGTTGAGGTCTTAAAATAAATTTAAAATTGATTGTTTATATAGTTGGTGTACACATGACCGGTTATACTTTCCATTGAACACACGTTTACATCTCTGTGAAGATTTTCCGCATATTTCCTTATTAGACCTTGCATTATTTAATTCAGATCGCCTTGTGATGTAGAAGAAGAAACAGTTGTTGGTACTCCTTTTTTATTACTTTATTTTGTTTTGCAGCACATAAAGAACAATACTTTGACTGAAATATGTTATTTGTGTTTTAGTTTCTTTTATTTCTTGTCATCGGTTTAACAACGCCTTTCATTTTAGTTATATAGCGTCGAGCATTAACTGCTACCTTCTCCATTTAAATCAATGTGAAGTGCATAAAATTACATGCAAAATGTTTTCATATAAGAGTAAAATGAGGAACTTATATCTTGTCCAAGGGTCAAGCTAAAGAACACGTTTATGGTTGAACTTTACTTACTAAGCTAAACTGGGTGAGCTTAACTTCTTCAGTTTTAAAAACAGTTAATAAAATGTAACAGAAATGGAAGTATACATACATTATCACAAAATTTAAGTAAAGAATAAAAGTTAAAATCCCACTTAGCTAAGCGTGTTTCGAAACAGCACCCAGTGCCCCAAATTATTCACATTTTTTCATATCGTCTTCAATTCCTCAAAGGTCAATTAAATTATGATCATTTCCCAGTAAAATAATTAAACTAATATTTCATTTTCTACTGAAACAATGTAAAATGAACTATGACATGACATTTCAAACATCGTGGTTAAATGACGTAATTTTAGAAACGTTACGTCAGTTTTAACGCCAGTATTTCTTAATGTCAGATATGGCGCGTGTTTCTTAATCAGCAATGTGCATTTCTTTCAGGAAATAATTTTTTTGATCTATGATTTTTTTGACGTAAGCCATTAAGCTTTTAATCGACGTAAAATCTGATTTTAGTTTATACAAATTTATTTTACTTCGATAGTGTTGAAAGCTATAAGCTTATTGAAACACTTTTGAATTCGTTCCTGGAACCAACCAGTACTAAGCGATAAATGTAAAGTTTCTTGCTCAAGGAAATAACGACTTGCCCCTGACAGGGTTTGAACAAACGCGGTCAGCAATCCTTAAATTCCTAGTCCGACGCGTTAACCACTTGGTCACGCCGCCACTATTACCTGTTATTATAGACATGTCAATTGCATACTGATAATATGGTCAGACCATATTAAAACATCGGCGTTTATTGTATAATCAAAGAACATAATACATTGCAATATCTCTTTTTTTCTATAAAGATATATGTTATGCAACATGGTCATGTAGGATTGGTTCGTTTTTGTTTTTTTTTGGCCCTTTCGTTTTTGACTATTCGTTCTACTTTGATAACACCCTCAGACAGACACATTAAAACCATTTCATCAAAGTTCATGTCTGAAGTAAACAAAGTTTGAATTTTACTGTTCAAATTAACTTGTACCATAAATTTGGCTATACAACGATTTATATACTATTGCGATGGACGATTTGATTAAAACTTTTAATGTTAATCCTAATATATATATTTAATGTTGTTTTTATCTTTATCATTATGATATTTTAAAATGATAACCAAAAAGAGAGAAATTACAAAAACAGATGTTAAAAAACTTTAGAATCGAACTTGTAACCCTAATCCAACGCCCACTTAGCTACTGTTTCCAACATTACTTTTGCGTAATGTTAAGATTTGAAGTGTATATTTTATTTTGGCAATATTTGGCGTTGTTATCTTTGATTGTAAGGATCTAACACGAGGCAACCGGTACAATATATCATATTAATCTTATTCCGGGAAGAAATTACAAAAGAATAATTTTCATTTAGCACTCTTTTCTTTTTATTGCGTATGCATTTATATCCTGATTCATTTCGGACAAACACTTGATTTATTGTTCTTGAAACAGGAAACACTTTTGTGGCTTACTTACTTAAAACAATTAAACAATAATTACATTTATTGTTTTGATTGTTATCTTATTTTCAGTGTCAAGATATTTTCCAAGTATTTCTCTTTTTCTTCAGTAACATGTCGTGACTGATATATATATATATATATCAATCAGAATAAACACTTTCATATAAAAGAATAGGGAAGATATCACATCACGTGAATATCATTGTTTAACATAACGGACACTCAAAATAAGAGGATATTATCAAGAAGCAATTGATCTGATTAATGGGTGTGTGAGTAAGAGGCTTTAAGTTGTTGGAATATCGTCCTGCTTTATATAAAGTTAAGAAAAAACAAAAAATCCGAAATATTTTTTCTTGTTTCATAATTGCTGTAAGAGTCGCTTATTGAAAATGCCAGTTAAGGTCACATGGTGACTCTGAGTATATGGGATCTTAAAGTGGTCGGAAGAAGTGGGAAACGGATTTAAATCAGGTAAATACCAAATGAAAATTGAGCGATTCTAAATGGGCTAATTTCAGTAAAAAGTAAAATTGAAGCTACATGTTTATACGTGTTGAATGACCACCAGAAATAGAATATTGAGAGAAAGAAATCATAAGACATAATTTCATAATTATCTTCATATAACATCATTTAAAATAATGATATTGTTAAAGTAGTATACTTCAAGACCGATGTTTATACTTTTATAATGATTCGGAACATATACGAGTATTTAAGTAAATTTTTGTGAAGTGAACAAAGGAAGTAATTTGCACATTTCGCAGTAATATCGTACAATAATTATTTCTGAAAATATTATTTCGTGAATCGAGACTCGTGGATTAATGCTGCATGCCTCCAGATGATCCAAAATATTTCAGGAAAATCAAACTTGAAAAAATTGTACGGAGATTTTAAGAAAAGTAAAATGATTTGAGATAAAATTAATGATGTCTATGTACATTTACATTGGTTGTTAGTGCCTTTTACAATGTGTAAAATATTTTCTATGTAAATTTCACAATATTTTACTTTTTATATTCTTTCAAATTGTTCATGAAATAAGCAAACGCCCTGTGCGCTGGTGTAAGGAAACGATGTCATAATAACTTTAAATATTAGGTATGTTTATATATGTCTTAGAAATAAGATGACTCTTGAATGTGTACAGAAAATGATTTTTCTTTTTTTTATTTATTTCTGTTAACATAATTGTCGGTATTTTGTTGACGTTCATTATCTGAGTATGTAATCAAAGCCAGGCTACTTTCCCAAATTTTGATTCTTTTGGAGCGGTATCATTTCTGACACAGGCACGAGTATTGGATATGAGTAGGAAAAATATGACCAGATAGATGAAAAACCCTGTGTTCAATGTGTCAAACATCAGAACATAAAAAATATATACTATAAGTAAAGAGAATGCAGGAAAGTCCAGATTCGAGCCTACAAGCAAGGGGTTCATTTCCCTGGCTGTAAAAACAATTGTCTAGACAATTAAAAAACATTGATTCACGTTTTGTAATAAGCTTTCAAATGAGATCGACCCTAAGTTTCCAGCCTTCCTGTTCATGAAATATTTTTATTTGGACATGATGGCATTCATGCTAAAGTCAAGTTTCTTTTATATAAACAGAACACAAATATGGAAGAATAGATATATGGAAACGTTATGTTGAAAAAACACAAATTTTATTTGATTTTTTTTTACATAAATATTGTGACGACATGATGTGATGAAGTTATGATAGAGAGTATTATACTGTTAACTCTGTCCTAGAATTTTATAAATCTATAGTTTTGTACCATGCCATGTGTTCGATTTCACTGCCAGTATGTTCATTCTGTACAAAATTTATTTATCTTTGTTACTGAATCACTTATATCCTATAATGTTTTATTTTATTCGATAGAAAATCTAACAATTGCAATCATTTGTTTCTTCTAATACATCGTCTGACAGTTTCCGAACTAGCAGACAAAAAACTATTTTTATCAGTAGAATTGCGAGTAGCTTATATCACTGTATAAAAGGTATGTAAAATGGCCTGACTTGCGAAAGGTTTAACCGTTAATTTAAATACCTTTAGTATCAAACAACAATTTGTTGATATATATACTGAGACGAAGCTTAGAACACAAGCTTTTCATTAGTGTAATTAATTAAAAAAATCAGACATCACCGTGTATATCCAGTAACGCCGGAATATGAAAATAACGCACGATTCGTGCAATAAGTAACGTAGAATTGTGCAATAAATGGAGGATACCTGACAGGATAACCAACGCGGTAAGTAAACTGGACAATAATTTTTTTTATTTAACCAAATTTAAAAAAGAAATAGCTGCATATGGCTGCGAAGAAATTACTCTTTATCCCTTATCAAGATAATTATTACGAAATTGCTTACTTTTCAAGATTATTCGTGCAAATGATGGCTTGACCACTGCTTTGAGCGATAATTTTTCATTTTGTCAACTTTTATACGTACAACAATGCATATTATACCGTATAATTTCGCTTTTTGGTAGGCAAGTGACATTCATTAAATTTCTGGTGATAAAGAAAATTGAAAATAATCTGATGAAAAGTGATTCAATTCGGTTTTATGAGGTAACGCCGATGTACGCAAATAGTGATCGGCGGAAAAATGTGATTTTTTTCATACATAGTACTGAATTATTACATGTACACAGGTTAAACGCCATAAATCGGCGAGTAAAAGCACTTTTCAAATACATGTACACTGAACAAAAGTTCTAACCGATCACCCTGAGTTTTCGCTTATATATGAAAAAGAATAATACCAATAGATCCGACTTTTATTTTATTTCGAAAAGAATGAACATATTGAGAATAATAAAATTATAACATTTTCTATTTAGATAATACTTTATCGATATTTTTAAAGAAATATTTTTATGAACACCCACTCACCTATCTGATAGAGGCTACAGCATTCAACATTCCAACTGCTACGGCAAGATCCTGCATCGACATTCGTGCCATGTTTTATTTTTTTTCACTTATAAAGTTAACAAGGATTTATGCAATGTAAAATTTAATACTCACCACGCTCTGCACGAACATTTC
This sequence comes from Ruditapes philippinarum, assembly GCF_026571515.1. Lineage (NCBI taxonomy): Eukaryota > Metazoa > Mollusca > Bivalvia > Venerida > Veneridae > Ruditapes > Ruditapes philippinarum. The sequence continues at coordinate 18,171 of NW_026863500.1, forward strand.
GTGCCAAAATGTGTAAACCGCGCCCTGTCTCCCGCGTGAGTGCATGGAACCGTATTTAATTATTTTTCTTTCCACAAATCAGTAGAAAATGACACAAAAATTACCTCTGCAAAATTTTATAAGGATCTATTGACCCGTTATAAAATAATCAAAATTTAAAAAGTGATCGGTTAGAACTTTTGTTAAGTCTATATTATTGTGGAGAAACTTTTATTCATTTATACAGAATTTATTTAGTTTGATTGCGTAGAAAATAAAGACACAGTATAAAACCCGTCCCTGTACCACATAGCTTTTAGCTTGTAATATAAGTCTTTGTTGAAGTGAGTACGAAGTAATGCGTGAAAAATTTCTTACTCACGGCAACAACGGGGTACAATGTAGCAACGGGAATGGCAATTTCTCAATACCTATTTAGATTGAAGTTATGAAATTGGGCGATGTTTCTCTTTATTAAATATTTAACATTCTACTAGTAAACACAAAGATGTCCACTTTTAGACTTTCATGGCATGGATAAGTAAAATATTCTAGTAATTTTCCATATACATGTAAATTGTGTAAGAAACCAAAATGTATTCACCCTATCTGTAGTCTATTTCACCCATTACCTGCTAAATTTATGGAAAAGATTTTGCTCAGCCGTAAACTTGGAACAGTTAATTAAAAGTCTGATAGATTGCTATTAGATATTTAATGTATTTGTACACATGAGCTACCTGAGTGAGCAAATGGTCACTCGTATGGTTGTGACCTGGCTCTGTACTGGTGGCCGCTTTTAGGGTCATTAGTCCTGTTTGTTTTGTAAACGTCTATAGTAATGCCTAGCATAAACTCTTAGATTCATATGTTTTTCCCATACATGTTAACAGATAACAAATATTTTTTTTTATTATTTAATCAATAAATTACATGCATTCATGTCTTATTGGAAAATTTGACTAAATATTAGTGTAATTACCTCCCTTTATGTATATGAAATGTTAAATTGGGTAATATCTTTATGAATAATGCTTTTCGGAACTTACAATATTAAACAATCTTGATTTGAGCATCATATTTATGAAATAAAATCATGAAAAAATTGTTTTACAGGCTCTTTAATCTATTTTAACAGAAGTTCACTAGGCAAATTGCTACAGACAAATAATTGTTTTGGCTGGGTTTCACATCACGCCAACACAATAAGGATATATGGAAACTTTCAAGCTTTACTGGTGCATTATTTCAGGCAATTAATATACAGACAATATTTCTCTTGAATGTTTTCTTTTATTTTTATATATAATTAATTTGCAAAGGAAGTTTAGTGTTCTTATCTTCTAACAAGATCACACGTGGGCAACATGTTTGTAAATCATAAATTATTTTAGAAAACAAAATATCAAATTGTATTGTATTACAATATGCAATCAAAATGTTGAAAGTTTGTCAACATCTAATCATCATATATTTCTTAATAAGTAATGAAGAAAATACATTGATTAAGTTGCAAATAACTTGATTATTTTCGCCGATAAAATGTGTTAAACCTGTGTAATGATATAGTACCGTATATGAAAAAAAATCACATTTTCTGGCGTTACGGCGAAGCATATTTCATGTACATCGGCGTTTCCTCATAAAAACAACTTGAATCACAATTCATCAGCATATTATTAATTTTGTTTATCACAAGAAGTTCAGTAAATGTCAGTTGCCTACCGAAAAACGAAATTATACGGTATAATATGCATTGTTGTATTTATACGAGTAGACAAAAAGCCAAAATCTCGCTCAAAATGGTGGTCAAGTCATCATTTTCACGTATGACCTGAACCATTAAGCAATTTCGTGGAAATAATATTGATGAGGTACAAAGAGTTATATCTTCTCAGCCGTATGCTGCTATTCCTTTTTTCAGTTCGGTTAGATAAAGAATATATTGGCACTTTACTTACCGCGTTGGAAATCCTGTCAGGTATCCGCCATTCACTGCACAAGTCTGCTTTACTTATTGCACGAATCGTGCGTTATTTTTACATTCCGAGGTTACTGGATATACACGATGGACATCAAATAGCCCCACACTAGTAGTTTTAAAAACGGCTAAATTTGCATGTTTTTGCATAAGAGATATCGATTTTTCTCGAAAATAAGAGAAACAACCCGTATTTTTTCCCTCGATATACCTCGGTTATTTACGTTATTCATATAGAGACTGTCAATGGGGGTATTGTAATTCTAAATTGTTAAGGATTAAGATGATTGTGTTAAATTCAGATATCAAGCTATTCAAAACCCGAAACAAATATCGTGTATGCTCATCAATATCAAATAAACGTTGCTATGGACGTTTCTTGTCGTAAGATTTATCTAAAGTGAATTATTTATCTAATGATAAAATTTCAATTATGACTGACCAGGGTCTTTCAAAAGAATTTAAAGACCCTGGACTGACTTAAGATTTGACTTACGATGATCGTAAGTCAAAAACTGAAGACAGATCAAAAGAATGATTAGAGTGAAAATATCTGCTGACGTCATCTTCTAAACATAAGTTATTTTCACTAAAAATAAAAACAGTCGAAAATTGCTCTTACTATATTATTTTTTTTGTGTGAATTTGCTTTTTATCAAAACCATTTGAACTCACGCTAAGCTCTTGAAGTATTGTAATTTTCTAACTTCTCGGCGAAAGTTATATAATTTTATAGCATAGTCACTTAAAACAAATAAATATTCTCTATTGATTTGTATGAACTGGTTAGATATAAATATTATTTTTATTCCAGCTTTTTCGGCAGGGGAAGGGTAATAAAATTATTATTTTTGTTGTGGATATGTTACCTGCTAAGATAAATTATTACCCTCGCCAACTTAGCAGGTAATGTGTAGATGATATTTAAGGGTTTTTTTTTATAAATGCAGGATTTATTTTTTATCGAATGGTATGAAAATAAATATTTCATGAGTTGCGGTATTTATGGAAGAAACTTAAATTTCCTATTTATTATATTCATTTATTCCTGTATTTATGGAAGAAACTTGTATTTCCTATTTATCATATTCATTTATTTCTTTTTTGACATTACAATTTGACAGATTTTCACAACATTTTTGTATATTTGCTGAATTTAGAAGAAAGTAGTCAGGCAAGATATCAGTTAAAATACGGAAAATATGTTTCAATGCAGTGAAAAATAATTTTTAACATTGAAAATACGAAAAATGAAAATACGAATTTAATTCCATCAATATTTCTCAATATTTCATATATAAGTTTACGAGGTATGATAAAAAAGGTCTCGGACCGATATACTTCTAGTTACACACTATACATCTATAGAAGATTACGGACCGAATTACACCTGTTTTACACAAATTATTTTACATAAAAACACTTTGATCAGTAGAGGGGTGTGTCATTTAGATCAAATATGAAGTAAATTTGTAATTACCTCCCTTTATTTACATGAAATGTGAAATTCGGTAATATCTTTATAGAACCTACAATATTGATAAATCTTAATTTGAGCATCATATTTATGATTTAAAACCATAAGAAATTGTGTTACATGATCTTTCAGTTGCATTTACAGAAGTAACACAATGTAAATTATATAGAGGATATTTGTTTTTCGTCTTACATAACAAACAAACAAATTTTCTTTTTAATTTATGCTTAAAAACAAGTTAAAACGAAATTTCCTTGATATTAACTATTATATTAAAATCTGTTTTCCCTATTGGTAGCCCCTCTTATAAGTCGAATTTCTGAAAAATTACAAGATGTCTTGGGCTAAAAAATCAGTTCGACATTTAACGTTAAATGGTGATGATATCAGTCATTATATTAAAATAATATGAAAGATCGCTTGTTTTAATAAAAAAACAAACAATTCTAGTAGTAATAAAATTGAGGTACCGCATGGGGAAAATCTTAAAAAAGTAGTCTCATCTTTGACAAGTGTAAAATTATATTTTGATAATTTTTATTGTGAAATTATCAAATATAATTTTCACAGATAAATCAGTAATCCACTGAAAAGCATAAAATAAAAAAAGGATAATTACAACTTTTAGATTGTGTTGGCTTTTCAGCAATTAATGTGTTGATCAGATGTCTATTCCTATATTCACCATAACAAATTGAAGTATTTACAACAGCAGTCATGTGGTTGTTTATACAGTGTGTAATATCCTATGTAGTTAAAGTGCAACATTACTTACATTGAGATTTCTTAATATACTAACTGCAGTTTTCGTAAAGATTCTTGTGATAAGGAAGATAAATACAGTTATTGTTATTAGATAAATAATGTTTTTATATCTTAATTAACCATAAACTCATGAATGATAATTAAAAATCTTATATTTGAAAGTAGCGTTGAAATGGACCGTTTCATCATGAAGCAAATTATTTTCCCTGCATTTTTCATCTAACAACCAGCGATTCAGATGGAACACAAATTCGTATACAAGTACATATAAGGTTTAGAAAATCAAATTAAACTAAAATCAGATCAAAACGGTCAATTTCAATGCTACATTCGCTAACTGGAAAACGCCGCTTCAACTACATTTCAAACACGATTATAACGACTGTCTGGAAATATTAATCGAATAAACCGGTTTTCGATGCATCGGAACGTATCGTTGCACATCTATTTAACTCTGACACATTTTCAACAGTAAGGTCTCCAAACTATGATACAAGAAATTAAACAATTATCTCATTTATTCTTCCGACTGTTATTTTATTTCCAGTGTCAAGATGTTTCCAAGAATTTCTCTTTATCCATATATATAGTAACTTGTAGGGGCTGATGTACATAATATTAATCAGAATAAACACTTTAATGCAAATAGAATAAGGAAGATATTACATCAAGTGGGTATCATTGATTTATTTAACAGGAACTTAATGATAATAGTATTTAATTAAGAGGCAATTGTTCTGTTAAGTGGATGTTTGTAAGAAACTTAAAGATATTGAAAGAACGTCCTGGTTTAATAATATATAAAATTAAAGGGAAGAATTAAACTGAAATCAGTTTGTATTGTTTTATAATAATTATATCAGTTACTATACAATTATTGACTAGTAAGCCATTGAATATGATGTGATATTCACCGGCAGATGACATATTGACTGAGGCGATATTCAATGGCTCACTAGTCAATAATTGTTTTATTATATAAATAGGCTAAGAATTTGAAACAAAAAATCACGAAAAAGTACAACCTTATATACATGTACAAATTTTGCCCGAGAAAAGGACGCACGTGTTAGTCAACGACGACACGAACGCTACGCATACAAAAGTAATTCAAGTTTATACTCATCGATGCGGTTTTGTCTTTAAGTATAATAGTAAATGTAATGATATTTCAATCGAAAAATATGCCATAAAGAACAAAACATAACAATTATTTTTTAATTAACACACATAAATAACAGTCTACGGTGTATGGTCATTGAATATGAGTCTCAATCTATTTTTAGACTTGGAAAATCCAATTAAGCAAGTTTATATGATACTACACCCAGTGAATATAATTTTATAAAACGTTATGTTGACTACAGTTTGGACAAATGAGATTTCAGCTATTTTTAGATCATATAATAAACTCGTTTATTGAAAATACAGGTAGCTCTGAGTGTATGACATCTTTAGTTTTTGAAAAAAGCGAGAAATGGATGATAGTGAGGTATAACTGAATAAAAAAATAAGTGATTCTGACTAAATCGGCTAATTTCAGTAAATGTAAAATTCCAGCTACGTGTTGGATGACCCCCTTTAAATATAATATTGAGAGAAAAAAAAATGAATATAATGCCATCATTTCTTTTAAATTTCATCATTAAGCATAATATTATGATATCGTTAAAGCAGTGGGCCTCAAGATCCATGTTTATTTTCATAACAGTAAGTAAAATATTTTGAAATGAACAAAGGAAGCAATTTATACATTGCAAACGGCACTTACAATCCATGTAAAATGTCCCCCAGTGTATTATATAATCTCTTTTTAAATTTATTCCTGCAAACATAATTGTGGGTACTTTTGTGCACATTCATAACATGAGTATGTAATGGAAGTGTGGCTACTTTCTCAAGTTTTGATTCTTTGGAGAATGAGACTTGAGAAAAAAAAATCGACAGATTTATAAAAAAACCGTGTGTTCATCTTTAGTGTGTCACAAACCATACAAAAGCAAATATGCTATTAGTTAAAAGAAGGCCACATTCGAGCCTACGAGCAAGGAGTTCATTTCCCAGGCCGTAAAAACAATTGTCCAGACAACCACTATTTCACGTTTTTTATTAAGCTTCCAAATGAGACCTACTCCAAGTATCGAGCCCTTCATGTTCATGAAATATCTATATGGACAGGAGCACAATAATGCTAAAAATCACGTATCTTTGATCTAAACAGAACAAAAATAAGGAAGGATTGATATATGGAAACGTTTCAAGATAAAAAATCTAACAGTTTCAGATATTTGTTTTTATTCTAATACACCGATTGACAGTTTCCGAAGTAGCAGGCTAAAGGCTATTCTTATCATTACAATTGCGAATTGTTTATCACACTGTATAGAACGTATGTAATATAGTTTGACTTGATGCAGGATTAACCGTAAATTTAAATACCTTTAGTTGAAAAAATACTGAGACGAAGCTTTTCATTGGTGTGTTAAAATCGAACATTAAATCACCCCGCACTTGTTATTTTAAACGCTTAAAAACTATATTTGCATTGTTTTAGCATAAGAGATATCGATTTTACACAAATAAGGGAAACAACTCGTATTTTTCCGGTTATTTACGTAGTTCACATATAGACTGTAAATGGGCGTATTGGAATTTCTAAATTGTTAAGGATAAGATGATTGTGTTAAATTCATATATGAAGCTCTTCAAACCCGAAAACAGATATAATGCATGCGCGTTAATATCAAATGAAGGTTGCTACGAACGTGTCTTATCGTAAGATTTATCTTAAGTGAATTATTTAACTAAAGACAAGATTTAAACTTATGAATGGCTTGAAAAAATAACTTTAAAAAATTTGACTTACGATTATCGTCAGTCAAAAACTTAAGATAGAACATAAGAATGATGAGAGTAAAATGTCTGCTGAAGTCATCTTTTTTTAAAACAGTCAACAATTGCTTTTATTATATTTTTTTGTGAATTTGCTATATATCAAGTACATTTTAACTCGCGCTCAGCGCTCAGATTTTCTCACTTCTCGAAGTAAGTTATATAGCATATATTCGTAGGCATGAAATTTCGTGGTTTTATCAAAACGCACATTTTCGTGGGTTCTTAAATTCGTGGATTTTCATTTTCTTGTAAAAATAATTGGTAACTTAATGCAAAGTAATCTTTAACTTAATCGCCGAAAATTATTACTTACAGCATGAACATATCTTTACGTGTCACACAGCGCTTGTCATTGCCTCTGGACATAACTCTAATTTAGCACAGATACTCCCGAATACTGGCTGCAATAAACACATTTATGTAACATGATATGCACCTCCATTTATTTAGACATACTGCCCCTGCAATTCGCCAATGTAAACACCTGACACGTTTTAACCAGCAAGTTTAAAAAGATTACACCCTGAATTGGTCAGTAACTACACGCAACGTCACAGCGACTGTGCAAATTTACATGCATAATTATACGTTTATCTGAGTTAAATAATACGAGATTGTGTGGATCTTAAAAAAAGTCGGTGGCGGCTTTGATGTTTACGTAATTGCATTCACACAAATACAGATTTAAATTCATTTACACTGGATCATTTAAAAACGACAAAAGAATGTACAATTCATCTGTTTTAGCGATTGTATATTTTTAGTTTTGTGTAGCCTACATACGACATTGATATCAAAGATTTTCTTTTAATTAATAGGAGCAAACTGATATTTTTGATAAGAGCTAATTATTTGATTGCCTCGATTATGTCAAGTATTCTAACAACAATCAAGTGTGTAAATGCGACTGACATTGGTGACATATAATCGAGTTTTCTTTCAAGTTTCTTAAATATTGCAAACTGATTTAATCTGTCACTTATCTGATTATCTGTACTGTATGTATATACACCCATTTCACGAAAATCGGCCGAAAAAAGAGCCGATTCATGTTTGTAATATATAGAACAGAGACAGGGTGAGAAGTATTTGTTGGGATAAAATTTCGTCGGATCTTATATTTGTGGATTGACCTTCCCACGAAAAACACGAAAATTCGTGCCCCACGAATAATAAAGATTTTACAGTAGTCACTTTCCTCTTTCGATGTGTATGAACTGGTTATATATAAATTATAATTATTATTCCAGATTTTTCGACAGGGGAAGGGTAATAAAATAATCATTTTGGTTCTGGAGTGATATATGTGGATTTATTACCCGCCAAGATAAAATATCATCCACGTCAACATAGAGGATATTTAAGTTTATTTCTATAAACACAGATTTAATTTTCATCGAAAGGTATGAAAATAAATAGTTCATGAATGGCGATTACCACGAGTGAAATATGATAAATTTCACACCACAAGATGAATATAAATCCTGTATTTATGGAAAAAATGAATGTTCTTTTTTGACATGACAATTTGAAAGATTTTCACTTCGCTTTTCTATATTGAGTGAATTTAGAAAAAAATAGTCCGGCAAGATATCAGTTAAAGTACGGAAAATATTTTTTCACTGCAGTAAAAAATAAGTTTTTAGATTGAAAACATGGAAAATGAAAATACGCATTTCATTGCATCAATATTTCTCAATATTTCATACACACCGTATAAGTATATAATAAATAAACATATATCACTCCAAACCAAAATATTATATAATACGTTAAATTTCTTTATAACCTGATGCATTTTTTGTGTGCACAATATAATAGTTTACAGGCTTTAAATATGAAGAGTAAGTCCTCATATTTGCATGTGTTGATAATTTTCTCAAAGTTATTAACATTTCACCATATAATTTGTATAGTTTCCTTTTATAATTTAATTCTTTATAATTATGTGACTCTTTAGGTTTATTAAAAGACATTTTCCTCGATTCTGTGTGATACTGATTTAACACTCTTTCCTTTAAACCGTGCAATGCGACATAGATACATTTAACCTTCTTTAATTAGAAACCAATCGTTTAGGGCATTCGGGACTTTAGTCTTGAAGAAAGCTACACAAAACAAGAGGGCCATGAGGGCCTAAATATCGTTCAGCTGAATATTAATACTCCCATTGACATGGAACAAAAGATAATGTAAACTATCAACAAAAGCAGATAAAATAATAACAAAAAAAAATAAATCTTATTAATTTTCATGGTATGAATACAAAACTTTATACTTTATACTTTATCTGATCAAAGGGAGATAATTAAACCATAATAGAATGCACCGTAATGCCAATATATGTATGTAGACAACGTTAAACGAGTGATCATTTAGCAGATTTTTATCCCAGGGCTTTTATTTGAACAAACTTCGTAAACACACACAGTAAAACATGTTACATTCCAAATACCTAAACTCAAGCCATTTTCGTATCTTTTTTAAAAAAGTTTTTCTTTCTTTTTTACAACTTTTTTTACACAAGGAAAATCAATGATCCCTAGGGCTGGGACAATTGTGACCAAAGGGATTTAATTTGAACATACTTGTTAGACAGCCAGTTGAAAATATGTCATGCTTAACAACTAATCGTTAGTGCTTCCAGTTGTTTTTTTATTTTATTTTATTATTTTGTTGCATTTTGCAATATACATATAAGAAAAATTAGTGACCCCAGTGTTTTTTTGTAATGAATAAACTTGGTAGACATCTTTTAGAGGATATTTCATGCCAAATATCTGCGCTCTAGCACTGTTGGATTTATACAAGAAGATCTTTTTATAGTTTTTACAATAGGCATATAATGCAAATCAATGACCCTGGGCGCGGTCAAGTTTTACCTTAGAGCTTTTGAATGAAAAAAACGTTGGTAGGCATCCACTAGAAGAAGTTTCATGTCAAATATCTAAGCTCTAGCGCTTTTGGATTTTAGCAAGAAGATTTTATAGATTTTACTATATACATATAAGATTAATCAATGACACCCTTGGGCGGGGCCAAATGTTAGCCTTGGGCTTTTATATGAACAAACTTCGTAGACATTCACTAGAAGAAGTTTTATGTTAAATATCTAAGCTATAGCGCTTTTGGATTTTCACAGGAATTTGTTTTTTAATTTTTACTAAATATTTATTAATGCAAGGAAAATTCCTACTTTGTTTTGATAATATTTGCCGCTGGTATAGAAAGAAATGTTGTTTTAAGTGTTTGACGCCTTTTTTGAAGGACGTATGACGGATGCAGAGTGATTACAATAGCTCAACCTTGAGCACTTTGTGTCCAGGTGAGGTAATAAACTTCGTAAGGACAACTTTCAACTGAAAATATACAAAAATAACAACATTTTATATACTCGGATGCTTCACAAAGAGACAAACATGCTTAAACACACATAAAATAATTAAACGTCTGCGTGAGTGTTATTTTGAGAAAACATGATCATAAGACAACCCGAAAAATACAAATAAATTTTTTTATTGTGCTAATATATTTTTATAGTGTGACTCTGCATGAAGGTTTCGGCAAAGATAAGGAAAATGTGACTTTTATCTGATTTATATGACGGTTTTTGTCATAAGAGTTACTGTGTCAGCCTAGCTGACATTAAGACATTTCCATAGCCTCACATCTCAGATCATCATACAATAACTGTATATTTTACATTATCATTTATCTATGTTAAGAAATATATTTTACTAAACAAACTTCCTTACATAAATCTCTTAATAAACCCTCCAGTCTTTCTTCATATGTCACTTCAACAGTAAAGATAAAAATCGCCATTTGGCAAAAGCATTGTGTGTTTGACTAACAACTCAACAAAACAAAGTTTTATTTTCATATGGGTTAAATGTTTTTGATATATGTCAATAAATCAAAAATCTTTCCAGATTAATAATAAATAAAAAAAATATTACTGTAGAGCTGGTTTACATTGGTTAGATGAGACTAATGTCACAATTCATAAAGACTTGATAAAAACAACAGTTATCTATTTCCGTGTATGTTATGTATGAGATGGATAATATGCATGTTTAAGGTTTGCAAACGTCATTTCTATTTTCTGTGTACAATGTTTGACGATCGTTTATTTTAAATGTTTTATTCATTTGACACTTTACTGAAAATAACTACTTTAACTAGGATGTATACATGAACACTTATTTTGGCACATACACACACGTACTTTAAATATTACTTTTTTATATAAAATATTCTTCAGTCAATGCTGCAACTATCGAAATTGTATTTCTAGAAGCTGTTTACATAATAAACAAATTATAGGATAAAAATTCAAGAATAAGTACATGTATCTCTTCTGATTTTATTTACTAGTATCAGGCCTTTGGATTTTACAGTCTTGGATACCTTACATTTGCATAAGCATACGTGATGGATGAACAATGTGCAAAGAAATCAATCGAAAAATTCAACTTGAAAAAGATACAGAACCATTGGTGTATAGAAGCTGGCGGAAAGTTGCACCATTTGGGTATTTTGAATAATGTTGACAGTGTTCATATGGAAAGAAATGTATTATTTGCGGACGATTCCATGTACCAAGTGACTGTGAAAGACAACGGTGAATTAAAAATTGACAAAATTGAAGATATATGCAAGAGTATTGGTGTAGAAAAAGTACAACCGGATAAGGAACAACACCTTGAGGATGATTCCGACTGTAATAGTGAAGGTGTCGTGAAGGAAAACAAAGGTACGTTAAGTACGTTACCTTTTGTTTTTATATTGTACATAAACGTCTAGGAAAAGACTTGACTGAGAAATAATGTGTCAACTTCAATGGTCATTAACAATATATTGCATAGTATTTACTATCTCAATTGACGTAAGGTACCCCTAATAAGCACTATAAGGAACTGTAAAATCGGCAAAACAGGACAGATATATGGCCTAAACGACACCTGTATGGTAAATATATAGATTTAAATTTAGACCCAATTTACTGTATTTTATGAGTTATGGACATTTCTCTGAGACATAAAACTTTGCTAGAAGAAGAGAATTTAGGAAACTCTGAATAATTTATAATATCGACATTATGAGAAAAGTTTTCCTTTTCATCATTATAAAGAAAGAACAGAAAGCGAGCATTCAGGTAACAAATTATACGAGCAAAATGTAAAATGATTGTTTCTACACAATATGGTGTTCATATGTATAAAAATGTTGCCATACCCCACCCACTTTAAACACTATTTTGACCATTTCCCTATTCCCTTTTTCCCTAGGCCTTATTCAAGGTATCCATTTACTTTAATACAAAGCGGGGCTTTTTTCAAATTTTACCTAAAGTTTCCTTATATCAGGTATCATATTTGCTATTAAATGTGGCATACTTTAGGCAATAAATACCTACAATAAATATATGATCAAATTCAAACACTTTTTTCCTTTCATAAGGGATCTGAGAGATAAATTAATAATGTTAAAAGAAAAAACAATAAAATAGAAGTTGCCCGTTAACGCCTCTCAGTTTCAATGCAGTAATTCTAGACTCTTTGATTATTCTTGAAAGCGGAGGTGAGGCATTAGGGGTATACTACCTAAAGTAAGAAAAAACTTCATAAACATTGACCGGTTGATGTACATATCAAAGTTCATGACGTTATATGCACAAAATTGTTCATGTCATATTAAAAACAATTCTCTTGTTTTCCGAATAAACCGAAAGGGCAGACTGTCACATCATAAGTGCATTTATCTAGATAAAAATTGGAGAAATATCTTAACTTTTTATACGAAATCATTACACTTAGTCGTTGGACAGTTACATACCAAACAAAACATAAGAAAAACGATAAAGAATGATATGTATCTCTTGCGACAAATGGTTTAATTAGTTTAAACATATTTTATTGTATATATATACATACAAACATAAATGTTCACAATTACCCATAAATACATTAATGTAAATATACAAAAGGGTTGGGCCAAGAGTTATAACAACATTATTGGGGGCCCTCCCCTGAAATACTGACTGCAATGTTATTTAAAAAAAGATGTGAAAAAGACATTTGTAAAGTATGAAATCTTAGAAAAAATAATCAGAAAAAAAAGAAATTGTAAATGAAAATATTTTCTAATATATGAAAAAAAAAACACGTCGCTTCCCCCCTACAACAGTTTTATTATGAATTTTGACAGTTGACAATAGTCTAACAATTTGTTTAGAACCATACAAACAAAGTATAAAAGAAAATCAAATGTTGTTAAACTATATAAACCTTTTCGTTTATTTAATAAACCGATGAACATGATGAAATAAAAGCATGTTTTGAGAATTAGTTAAAGTATTTATACTGAAAAGTAACTTTTGCGTACTGAGAGGATGAAATTCTCTTGTATTTCTAAAAAGTTCTATCCTCTGATGATTAAATTTTTTGCATTGAAATAAAAAATGTTCAGCGACCTCTATTGAAGCACCGCATTCACAAGCTGGGTTTTGTGTTATATGATTGTTATACAAGTCCGAGTTTAAATCACTGCAGTTATTCCTAAGACGTGTATGGTATACTGTTGGTGAGCGCTCACCGTTTATTAAATAAGACGGAACAATGGGAGGTTTATTAATTTCTTTCAGTTTTCTTTTAAAGTTTGCTAACGAGTCAGATTCTCTAATATTTATTGATAATTCATTCCAAAGCTGTATTGATGACGGTATAACTGATTTTGAGTATATTTTGGTCCTCCTTGTCATAGTAACATAATTGATGACAAATGGTTAATTTTCAAAATCTACTTCTCCGGTTTTTAAATAGCATAAACTTACACAAGTACCCGCTCTGTTCGCTTGTTCCGGTCGTTATTTTATTCAAATGTTGGAACAATATTTGATTGAATATTTGTTAATTGGATATTATTAAGAAAGTAACTTGCTCGGGCCCCTACAAGATAATCAGTATATGGCATTTATTGCATACCTCTTGCTTGCTCCGGTCGATATTTTATTCTCATCTATGAATTACAAGTATATCTTGAAACAATATTTGATTGAATATTTGTTTATTGGATATTTCTTAGGAATTCAGTATACTTATTGTATGAAAGGCTCCTCAGTGGTATCATGAGTTTTTATTTTGCTAAGTTACAATTTTCAGATGTTTGCTCATGTTTATCGTAACATTTATCAGAGAAAATATTACATTGTACCAATATATATTACAATTATATTTACTTTAAATTACAGACGCATCTGATTATTTAAAATATCGTCCTGAAATGGGCCAGGAGGAAAATGTATCTGATGAAAAAGGTAAGAAAGAGACAAAAGAGTTAGAACAAACGCAAATGGATATGGAGTCAATATTCATCTTGATAATCTTCACAGTAGTATTTTATTTGAGATATAAAATTTTAGATATCTTGTAAAGCAGGTAAATTTCCTGCCTGAAAAACAATACACATATCTGGTAACAATGTAACTATATCATATATAAACAATACAACGTGTAAAGTATTTTGATGGGAAACAACATTCTAAATAAAGGAATTATTTTCGGTCTTATACTTAAAACCTCATTTATTATCTTAAAGATATTGAGAGAAAATAGTACATTGTAGCAATTTAACAAAATTATATTTAACCTTAAATTACAGACGCATCTGGTTATTCTGAAGATATTCTTGAAATAGGCCAGGAGGACTTTGTACCTGAAAAAGGTAAAAATGAACAAACGCGTCATCATTAAATTGAAATGATATTTAAAAAGTGGAGAAATCAGTATTTTTCCCGATAAATTTCATAGTCGTTTATTCGGTTCTTGAATGTCGTTCAAACCAGTGTTCGGTAGTGATTGTTAGAAAATCAAAGGTCTGTAGGATTCACTTGTAATAATTATATATTTTTTTCTATATATATATATTATAGTTATAGTTAATGTCAAAGTATAAAGTAGCAAAATTGTTACTCCATGAATGTTTGTTGAACCGTAATCTGTTATCCCTCGGTATTAATGCTGAAATTTGGAACCGTTTCCCTCGGCCTTCGGTCTCTGGCAACAGTTAAATATGTCATCCCTGATACCTTGGAGCAACAGTTTTGACTGTTCAACAAACATCCATGAAACAGCTTTATACTCATAGTAACTTAAGTTTATGTCTGTCAGAATGTTTGTATATAAAGAAGACTGTGTCGATAAGTAACAGGGACATTCATTTTTTGAAGCACATAACATAACAAACTTAAAGATATGTTTTTTATTTCACAAATAAACGTCGTTTATAAATTGAATTATTGATATGAGGAAACTTAAGAGGAAACAGTTAAGGACATGAACACGCTCAATCGAGCCTGCAAAATTTTCAATTTTGTTGTTTTGAATGTTCTTAAGGGATTCTTTTTCCCCTATTGTAATAATGCAATGATACTATAATCATTCAAGATTTGCTTAAGTTTTTCTCCTTGCCTTTAACTTAGAAGTAAACATTACTTTACTATGTGTCCCTTTTATAATGTACTCCGGTATTTAACAGCCTAAAATGTTTGAATGTCTTTGTTTCTATATTAAAGACGCATCCGGCACTGAACAAAAGTTTGAAATGGGTTCCAATTTATTTCTTTTGCATATTCATAAAGTATATAAAAGTGTACATGAATACGTAAGAAAATTGTACATTTACAAAACACGACCGTTTTTTTAGAAACAGATCTTGCAGTGGTACGAAATTCTATGTATAAACTCCAAACGAACCTATGCAAATAAAAGCAGTTTTACTTTCTTTTACAGATACCTCTTTTTTACAAAAATATTTAATTCTTTAAACTGTTACATACTTCAAGAAAAATAATTATTTGTCACATAGAAAAACTCTCTTTTGGCTTTTCTGCCATGTTGGTGTTTTGTCTATCTATAGTGAATAAGTGTTTTGTATGGCGGCCAAAATACAAACTTTGCTGCCTCCATGACGCATTTCTGCACATTCAATGCTACTTTCTTCAGTTGTCAAACAGCTAACATGCTCTTTATCAATAAAGAAAGTATTATTTGACATTTCAAAAGGATTTAAAATATGGCTCTTTGAGGCACTATGATCATATTATACACCAGTTAAGGGGAAACTAAAGAGCAAATTTCTAAGGACTTGAACATGCTCAATCGATCCTGCAAACTATTCAATTTGGTTGTTTTGAACGCTTTTTAGGGATTCCTTTCTCCCCTATTGTGATGCAATAATCCTAGATTCAATCAAAAGTTTGTTTAAATTCTTCTTCTTGCTTTTAACTAAGAAGTAAACATTATTTTACAATATGTGTCCCTTTTATAATGTACTCCGGTATTTGAAAGCCTAAAATATTTGAATGTCTTTGTTTCTAAATTAAAGACGTATCTGGCACTGAACAAAAGCTTGAAATGGGTTCCAAAGAGGTAGATTTTGAAAGAGAAAGTAAGTTCCTATCGCAATAATAAATGCTACTATTTGTAACAGTTGTTTTTGTTGAAAATTATTTACTTATTTAATAGTTAAAATCGCTTTGCAACATCATTTACAAAATGATGAGGCTACCAAAAACGATCATCAAACGATAAAGAAAGATGTGTATGTCTTGTGGCGAATGGTTGATTTTCAAATCATTGAAATATCTACTTTACTGGTTTTTAACCAGCATAGACTAACACGATCTCCCGCTCATTATGGCTGTGCTAATTTGATTTAATTATGTCCAGAATCAATCAACCTTTTGTCCTCCATTTGTTTCTCGATTCACTTTATGTTTTAATGATTTTTATCTGATTTTATCAATTTCTTTAAAGTTTTGATATAATGTAAATCAAATGTTGTAACCTGCTCGAGCCTCTACAAGATAATCTGTATAATATGTTATTTATTGCATAATTCTCGCTTGTTTTGGTCGTTATTGTATTCACATGTATGCATTATACCCTTTAATAATATTTGATTGAATATTTGTTAATTGGATATTATTAGGGAGTAATTTTATACTTTCAATTGCTGAAAGGCTCTTTAGTGATAGCATGCCATAAATAATTATATTTAATAAAGCAAGTGAATAGTTTATTTAACATAAGAATTATAAACATTACATTAACATAAGAGTTAAAAATGACAATGGTATTGTCCAAAATGATGAGGCTATCGATCATCAGCCTGGAAACTCATATGCAAATAAAATTATCCCAAACTTAACTGGTACTATCGGTAGTAGATTATGTTTAGTTTTCATACTCTCTAGTATTATATGGTTATAAATGTTCAACTTAACTAAATTACAAATTTCCATTTATTTCTTTTGCATATTCATAAAGTATATAAAAGTGTACATGAATACGTATGTAAATTGTACATTTACAAAACACGACTGTTTTTTAGAAACAGATCTTGCAGTGGTACGAAATTCTATATATAAACTCCAAACGAACCTATGCAAATAAAAGCAGTTTTACTTTGTTTTACAGATACCTCTTTTCTTACAAAAATATTTAATTCTTAAACTGTTACATACTTCAAGAAAAATAATTATTTGTCACATAGAAAAACTCTCTTTTGGCTTTTCTGCCATGTTGGTGTTTTGTCTATCTATAGTGAATAAGTGTTTTGTATGGCGGCCAAAATACAAACTTTTGCTGCCTCCATGACGCATTTCTGCACATTCAATGCTACTTTCTTCAGTTGTCAAACAGCTAACATGCTCTTTATCAATAAAGAAAGTATTATTTGACATTTCAAAAGAATTTAAAATATGGCTCTTTGAGGCACTATGATCATATTATACACCAGTTAAGGGGAAACTAAAGAGCACATTTCTAAGGACTTGAACACGCTCAATCGATCCTGCAAACTATTCAATTTGGTTGTTTTGAACGTTTTTTAGGGATTCCTTTTTCCATTATTGTGATGCAATAATACTAGAATCAATCAAAAGTTTGCTTAAATTTTTCTTTTTGCTTTTAACTTAGAAGTAAACATTATTTTACTATGTGTCCCTTTTATAATGTACTCCGGTATTTGAAAGCTTAAAATATTTGAATGTCTTTGTTTCTATATTAAAGACGTATCCAGCACTGAACGGAAGCTTGAAATGGGTTCCAAAGAGGTAGATTTTGAAAGAGAAAGTAAGTTCCTATCGCAATAATAAATGCTACTATTTGTAACAGTTGTTTTTGTTGAAAATTATTTACTTATTTAGTGGTTAAAATCGCTTTGCAACGTCATTTACAAAGTGAAGAGGCTACCAAAAAACGATCATCAAACGATAAAGAACGATGTGTTTCTCTTGTGACGAATAGTTGATTTTCAATTATTGAACTATCTACTTTATTGGTTTTTAACCAGCATAGACTAACACAATCTACCGCTCATTATGACTGTGCTAATTTGTAATAATTATGTCCAGAATCAATCAATCTTTTGTCATCCATTCGTTTCTCGATTCACTTTATGTTTTAATGATTTTTATCTCATTTAAACAATTTATTTTAAGTTTTGATATAATGTAAACCAAATGTTGTAACCTGCTCGAGCCTCTACAAGATAATCTGTATAATATGTTATTTATTAATTCTCGCTTATTTTGGTCGTTATTGTATTCACATGTATGCATTATACCCTTTAACAATATTTGATTGAATATTTGTTAATTGGATAATTGCTGAAAGGCCCTTTAGTGAAAGCATGCCATAAATAATTATATTTAATAAAGCTAATGAATAGTTTATTTAACATAACAATTATTAACATTACATTAACATAAGAGTTGAAATGACAATGGTATTGTCCAAAATGATGAGGCTATCGATCATCAGCCTGGAAACTCATATGCAAATAAAATAATCCCAAACTTTACTGGTACTATCGGTAGTAGATTATGTTTAGTTTTCATACTCTCTAGTATTATATGGTTATAAATGTTCAATTTAACTAAATTTCAAAATCTAAATTTATTTCTTTTACATATTCATAAAGTATATAATAATGTGCACATGAATACGTATGTAAATTATACATTTAACAAAACACGACCGTTTTTTAGAAACAAATCTTGCAGTGGTACGAAATTCTATATATTATAAACTCTAAAAGAACCTATGCAAATAAAAGCAGTTTTACTTTGTGTTACAGATACCTCTTTTTTACAAAAAAAAATAATTCTTTAAACTGTTACATACTTCAAGAAAAATAATTATTTGTCACATAGAAAAACTCTCTTTTGCTTTTCTGCCATGATGGTGTTTTGTCTATCTATAGTGAATAAGTGTTTTGTATGGCGGTCAAAATACTACTTTGGTTACATTTTGCATACACAAAATTGACACTTTAATGATACGATAGAACATATTTACTTTCTGGTACAGTGATGTTTATTGCTAACAATATCGATTATCATCTATGCATATTTATTCGATCTGATTGACCAATTACAAGTCTGATCAGAACTGTATATAAATCATTCCAGCTGCTATAAACATGACTATTCTTGCGACAACCTAGTGTGACTTTAATGCACACTTCCTGCCTTAAAAAGCAATACACATATCTGATAATACTGTTACTTTATCATATGTAAACAACACCACGTGAAGGGTATTTTGATTGGAAACAGCAGTTACATAAAGGAATTATTGTTTGGTCTTTTCATACTTAAAAGCCCGTTAACAAAGAAAGAAACCCGAAAAGGCAGACTGTCACTTCACAAGTGCAATCATCTAGTTTTTCGATCGAAATCATGACACATACGAATGGGAAAGTTAAACACCAAACAGAACATTAGAAAACATTAAAGAACGATGTGTATCTCTTGTGACAAGTAGTTGATTTATAAATCTTTGAAATATCTACTTATCTGGTTTTTAAGCAGCATAGACAAACATAAGCAGCAGCTCATTATGACTCTGCTAATTTGTATTAATTATGTCCAGGACCAATCAATCTTTTGTCCTCCATTCGTTTCTCGATTTCCTTTATGTTTTAATGATTTATTATCTGATTTAAACAATTTCTTTAAACTTTTGATATAATGTAAACCAAATGTTGTAACCTGCTCGAATTTCTTCAAGATAATCTGTATAATATAGCATTTATTGCATAATTCTCGCATTGTATTGACATTTATGCATTATACCCTTTAATAATATTTGATTGAATATTTGTTAATTGGATATTATTAGGGAGTAATTTTATATTTTCAATTGCTGAAAGGCTCTTTAGTGATAGCAAGCCATAAATAATTATATTTAATAAAGCAAGTGAATAGTTTATTTAACATAAGAATTATTAACATTACATTAACATAAGAGTTAAAAATGACAATGGTATTGTCCAAAATGATGAGGCTATCGATCATCAGCCTGGAAACTCATATGCAAATAAAATAATCCCAAACTTTACTGGTACTATCGGTAGTAGATTATGTTTAGTTTTCATACTCTCTAGTATTATATGGTTATTAATGTTCAATTTAACTAAATTTCAAAATCTAAATTTATTTCTTTTGCATATTCATAAAGTATATAATAATGTGCACATGAATACGTATGTAAATTGTACATTTACAAAACACGACCGTTTTTTTTTTAAACAGATCTTGCAGTGGTACGAAATTCTATGTATAAACTCCATCCGAACAAATCAAATAAATTGTGATGCAATAATACTAGAATCAATCAAAAGTTTCCTTAAGTTTTTCTTCTACTTTTAACTCAGAAATAAACACTATTTTACTATGTGTCCCTTTGATAATTTACTCCGATATTTAAAAGCCTATAATGTTTGAATGTCTTTGTTTCTATATTAAAGACGCTTCCGGAACTGAACAAAAGCTTGAAATGGGTTCCGAAGAGGTAGATATTGAAAGACAAAGTAAGTTCCTATCGCAATAATTAAATGCTACTATTTGTAACGTTGTTTTTTTCTTGAAAATCATTTAATTATTTAGTGGTAAAAATCGCTTTGCAATATCATTTACAAAAACTATCTATATAAAAATCTTGGCATTCACAAAATTGACACTTTATTGATAATACGATAAAACATATATACTTTCTGACACAATGACGTTAATTGTTAACGATATCAATTATCATCTATGCATATTTATTCGATCTGATTGTGAAAGTCTGCCCAGAACTGTATATAAATCATTCCAGCTCTTATGAACATGACTATTTTTGTGAAGTCTTGTATGATTATAATGGACACTTCCTGTCTGAAAAACAATACACAATTCTGGTTACACTGTAACTTTATCATATGTAAACAACACAACGTGTAGAGTATTTAAATACACATTGAAAAGTTACACACCAAACAGAACATGAGAAAACGATAAGGAACGATGTGTATCTCTTGTGACGAATGGTTGATTTTCAAATAATTGAAATATCTACTTCTCCGGTTTTTAAGCAGATAGACTTACAAAAGCAAACGCTCTGTATGATTGTACTAATTTGTATATTGTGTCCAGAATAAATCAATTTTTGTCCTCCATTCGTTTCTCGATTCCCTTTTGATTCAAACATTTTTATCGGATTTAATCAATTTCTTTTAAATTTGAATATGGTGAAAACAAAATGCTGTAATTTGCTCGGGCCCGTACAAGATAATCTCTATGTCATTTTTTGCATAATTCTCTCTTGGTCTGGTCGTTATTTCATTCACATGTATGTACGAGGGGTGTCCCCGAATTACGTGTACTTTTGCTGTAACTCAAAAACCACTGAAAATAAAAACAAACAAAATTAACATGAACAAAATGCAACTTTATTGTATTAGTACAAAAAATTTCAAAGTTGTCCGGCAAATGGATCAGTGTCTGTGAACAGGGCAATTAGTCAAGGGGTAGCGGGTGCAGGGCAGTCCATTCCGACGTTACGACGTCATTCCGGTGGCGTCGCTAGTTGTTAATAAATGCGTGGTAGTTTTTTCAGTTTTTTTCAACATAGTCGCCGCCTAACTCAATACACCTATGGTGTCGATTTATCCACTGGTCGTACACCGCCATGTATAATAATAATAAAGCATACTATTAACTTTTGTTACGATAATAGTGTTAAAGACGACGGTGATAATGCTGACGCCGTATTATCATTATTATTATTATTATTATTATTATTATTATTATTTATCATTACATTATTATTATTATTTATCATTACAGTATTATTTAAATTATTATTATTATTTTATTTATTATTATTATTATTGTTGTTGTGGAGTTTATTTTGTACGCAAAGGCAATGTGCGTTAACAAAGGAAATAACCTATCATGCGCACTGCTTACTATAGCAGTTTGAGTTCACTTTCTTAAAAGCTGAAGCGGATAAATTGCGTTTAAAACATTAAATTGTGATTAGCTTAATTTTGAAAAATCATTTTTTAACACAAAATTATTGCTTCCCCTTGAATAGTACGCAGCATTGACCTTGGTGTAACGCCTGTCCCGATCTATGTCGTCCTTGACTTCCTTAATTGACGCCGCAGTCAACGTTGACTTTCTTTCTCCCACGACCCTTGTCGTCTTCAATGTCCTCTCGGCCGTCTCGAAAATGCTTATGCCACTTGAAAACGAGTGATCGACAAACAGGAGGTCTCACTTTGCAGTCTCCAACATTTCCTGTGTCTGTGTTGGCGTCTTCCAAAGATAAACACAAAACTTGATGATAGTCCGATGTTCCGCGTAATCCGTGGACGTCATTTTTTGTTAAATATACAAGAGCAACAGTTGTCAGTTGTCCGCTGGTAAACAATAACGGAAACAGCTATGACCTCAAAATTTCAAACGAACGTTCATATGACGTCACTGCATATGCTTACGACGTCGCACCACTTTTTACGTATAAAAACGCAAGATATACGAAAGTAAAGACAACTTATTAATACAAAATATTGGACTGCCCCGCCCTGCGCATACTGCGTTACTATAGCGACGTAAAATATAGGGAAGCAATGTTAGAAATTTAAAAATAATGGACATATTCATTAAGGATATGTTAAATGAATTGTGCACAAATTTGCTAAAAACTGCATTAAAAATAAAAAAGTAATAGCAAAAGTCCACGTAATTCTGGGACACCCCTCGTATTATACCATTTAACAATATGTGATTGAAGATTTGTTAATTAGATTATGGATATTATTAGGGAGTAAACTTATATTTTCAATTGTTTGAAAGGCTCTTTAGTGATATTATGTCATAATTATATTTAATTAAACTAGTGAGTTGTTTATTTAAACAACACCACGTGTAGAGTTATTGATGGGAAACAGCAGTTTACATAAAGGAATTATTTTCGGGACTTATTATACTTAAAGCCCATTTACCAAAAAAAAAAAGAAACCCGAAAATTTCATAGGTTTGCAATTGAAAAAATATCGTAACTTTTGAAACGAAATCATCACATTTAGACGTTGGATATTTACACACCAAACAGAACACGAGCAAGCGATAAAAACGATGTGTATCTCTTGTGACAATTGACTGATTTTTAAATTATTGAAATATTTATTTACTTCTCCAGTTTTTAAGCAGCATAAACTTACACAAGCACCCACTCTAAATGACTGTTATATTTATATATTTGGTTCATTTTTTTATTTCCATTAGTTACTCGATTCACTTTTCGGTTCAGTCATCTTAAAATGATTTAATCAATTTCCTTTAAGTTTTAATATGATTTAAACCAAATGTTGTAATTTGCTCGGCCCCTACAAGATAATCTGTTTATAGCATTTATTGCATATTACTCGCTTGTTCCAGTAGTTATTTTAATTACGAGTATATCTTGAAACAATATTTGATTGAATATTTGTTAATAGGATATTATCAAGAAATTTACTTATATTTCCAATTGTTTGAAAGGCTATTTAGTCATATCATGTCGTTTACTATAATATTTGATTAAGCTGTGTTACAATTGTCAGTTTTTTGCTCATGTTTATCTTAATGTTTATCTGAGAAAATAGTATATTGTAGCAATATATTTAAGAAATATATTTACTTCAAATTACAGACGCATCTGCAAATTTTAAATATTGACTCAGAATTATTTTATTTGAGACATAAAATTTCAGATATGTTGTAAAGCAGTGAAACTTTCTGCCTGAAAAAACAATACACATATCTGGTAACACTGTAACTATATTATATATAAACAATGCCACGTGTTGTAGAGTTTTTTTTATAGGAAACAGTATTATACATAATGTGATGATTCTTGGGTCTTATTACACTATTAGCCCATTAATAAAGAAAGAAACCCAAAGGGCAGACTTCATTTTACAAGTGCAATCAACTAAATTTGCAATTCAAAACATATCTTACATTTTTGATACGAAATAATAACACTAACATATTGGAAAGTTACACACCAAACAGACAATGAGAAAACGTAAAAAAGACGATGTGTATCTTTTGTGACGAATGGTTGATTTTCAAATTATTAAAATATCCACTTCTCCAGTTTTTAAGCAGCATAATTTTACACAAGCACCCGTTCTAAATGACTGTGTTAATTTATATATTGGGTTCATAATTTATCTTTTTTGAGTCATCATTAATTACTCGATTCACTTTTTGCTTCAATCATTTTTATCTGATTTAATCAATTTCTTTTAAGTTTTGATATAGTGTAAACCAAATGTTGTAACTTGCTCGGGCCCCTACAAGATAATCTGAATATGGCATTTATTGCATAATTCTCGTTGTTCTGGTCGTTATTTTATTCACATGTTTGCATTATATCTTGAAACATTTTTTATAAAATAATTGTGAATTGGATATTATTAAGGAATTTACTTATATTTTCAATTATTTGAGAGGCTCTTTAGTGATACCATCTCATTTTTCATTATATCTTATTAAGCTGTCTCGGAGCACATTTGTCTCACGAGATGTGACCGATGTGCTCGTAATCATTCATATTTTCGAAAAATGGGAAATAAGACAGATGTGTTCGTCACACATTAGAAAGGACAATCGGAGCACAATTGTCTCACATTCTTCCATAAAATTCTAAAAAGGTAATAATTATGCCCGTTCGTCTCCTGGCAACCAGTCATTGTTCTGTGTTGTCTGTATTTATAACACCGTTTTTAGGTCACTTCCATGCAATAAAAAACTACCTACCTCTGCATAGGAGTCCCATATTAACTTAAAGAATATAAATTTCTACCAGTGCTGTATCCAGAACCCAAACACGTATGCAGCGAGATTTTTATCGTTATCAATTGTGACACGTTTCTTTCCGATGCTCAAAGTCTTATAAATGATAAAGGAATTATTCTAAGCAACAATAAGGTAGTATCTACGACTTAGGATTTTCTTATTTATCATGTGCGCACGCGGAAGCTTTTACGTGGCCACTCGATACTTTTTACGAGCGAACGCGATATCTTTTACGTTCGAAAGGAATAATTATTGTGTGCGCACGCGATAACTATTACGTGAACACGCGGATTCTGCATTTGGAACCTGGACGGGCTTCTTCGCATGAATAGTTCGACGCTACGAGTGAGTGTCAAATCTACAGTGGTTAGGGGCAAGTAGTTTTTTGAAATTGCCCGGCCACGGAGACCCCTAAATGATCTAAGGAAGAAAATGAGATGACCATCCCACACGTATTTTGTTTTCATCAGAAACATATAAAAATATCGCCATTTTCAGAGAAGTGACGCTTTCAGATCCGCCATTGAAAAGCACTTACAACGTGCATGAGTTCCTAAAAGAATCCGGTTAATGCCATAATTATATAAAAAAATCCGATTAATGCCATTACTATGGAATATCGGACCTCGCAGAATCCGGCGAGACGCGTCATTCCGACGAGACCAGAAGCGAGGCACGATACTGAAATAAGAGATCTCGCAATGTCGAAGTATCCCGTATGACGAAATTACACGGCTCGCTTCATGTTTTGCCAGAATGTCGCTTTTCTTGTCTCTCGCACATCACTTCGTGCATGTGCTTCTCAAATGCCTGACTATGACAAAAGAACCAGCGCGGGAGCCATCTGAGCTTGTCGCCTGATGACGGACAGGTTATTGGCGCTTTTTTCACACTGCATGGCAATAGACGTTAAACTATTTTCTGTTTAAATTTCATCATAGAAAGGTTTTTGACATTTCGGTTGAATAAATGCGAGCAAAGGTTGTATTTGATTAAGTGAATTTCAAATTTAGTAATGGTTATTCTTCTTTCATGTCACAGCAGTGTTATTCTTAAGTGATTTTACAGTAACAAATATGACGCTAGAAATTTTTCTTTTATCATTTTATATCAGTTTAATCATTACACATAAAATGAGATAAGGAATTGTTTTATATAGAATATAAAGGGAATACTATTAAGTGGTATATTGCCTCTTTCGCTTCGGCGTACGATATGCGATGCGAGACGCAAGACTCCGGCGAGATGCGAAACGAGTCACGCTATTGTATCGTTCCAATATCGCCCGATTACGGTGATCCGTAAGATTTTTGTCTTCCTGAAACAGATATGCACGATGGTGATTTCAAGCGCGAGGGTACAATGATGAAAATACGAAGGAATGATGATGAAACAACTATAGCACGATGGTGAAATCACAATGATGCGATTACAAGATGTTGAAAAAAATGTCGCTTTTTCAACATAATACCATTGCAGTTTTATTATCGTACCATTGCATTTTCACCATCGTACTATTACGTTTTTATCGTCGTGCCATCGCTGTTTCACCATCGTACAATCGTTGTTTCAAGTCTGTATCATCGTGTTTTCACCATCGGACCATCGCGTTTTCATCAACATACCATTGTGTCATCCCGTTTTTACCATCGTACCATCGTGAACGGGATACCGTATGTTTCAGTGTTTGCCATCAGGTTAAGCCAATCAATTTCTTGAACTAGAGATATTATAATTAATAGTTTCTGTAGGTTTGAGGTTTAAGATTTCATTAAAAAACATTTGCAAGCCTATTGTTGATAACATTTGACATAAGGTAAAACGGTGAACCTCGAAAAAAAAAACCTGCATGAGACAAATGTGCGTTCTTGCCCCTTAAAAATCATGAGACAAATGTGCTTTTTTGTCCCTTGAAAACTTTGATCGGAGCACATTTGTCACACAAATAAGTTTTTTAGGGTAGACATTTGAGGTCCCATTTGTCTCACGTGGGACAAATGCGACCGCATTGGTCTTACGTGAGACAAATGTGCTTCGAGACAAATGTGCTCTTACAAAGCTGTGTTACAATTGTAAGATGTTTGTTCAAGTTTATCTTAACGTTTATCTGAGAAAATAGTACATTGAAGCAATATGTTGAAGAATATTCACTTTAAATTACAGACGCATCTGATTATTCTAAATATTGTCTTAAAATGGGCCAATTGGAGAATGTTTGTGATGAAGAAGGTAAGAATGAGACAAAAGGGTTAAAATAAACGTGAACGGATATGAAATCAATATTCATCTCGTTAAACTTCACAGAAGTATTTTATTTGAGACATAAAATTTCAGACATGTTGTAAAGCAGTGAAACTTCCTGCCTGAAAAAACAATACACATATCTGGTAACACTGTAACTATATCATACGTAAACAATGCCACGTGTAGAGTGTTTTGATGGGAATCAGAAGTTTTCATGAAGGAATTATTTTCGGGGCATCATGCATTCACCTTTTGATTGAATCGTGTTGAGCTTACTTTATCGCTTCTTATTTTCTCTATTTTATCGCATCATCAGCGTTGTTTGTGCCGTGCGAAAGTTGTAAAAAGTGGCCCGTACATTCAATCAGGGTACCCGGGACATATCTCTAAAACTATAAGAGGTATCAACATGAACTTGTACAGTAAGATAGATCTCATTAAATATAAAGTGCAGTGCAAAGTACCATAACTCTGCCTTGCCTTATTTTGGAGTTATTGTTCTTTGTTAATATTTCTTATACTTTTCTGTGTACAAAACCTGCTCGGGGAGCATCACCCGGTTCATTCGGTTCTTGTTATTGTTGCAGCATGCCAGGTTTGCTTTTTAAACGTTTGCATTTATATTTCACGATACAAGATTAACAAAAAATGTTATTTTAGAGTTCTTTTAATTCATTATATCATTTACAATTTGGAAGTTCAGGTTTTGGCAAAGAAACATCATACGAATGTGAACTGTCTTTTTTTTATAATGTCTCAAGTCAGCCTCAATACACCTTTTCTATTTCTGAGTATTTCCCTTTTTTGATTGATATTTGAAAATAGAATATGAAATTCATATTGACATAGGACTCATCGTGATATCGGGGGGTACTCCTGACCGCAACTGAAAGTTGAAGGTCTTGAGTGCACCTGGCATGGCCTACAGTGCGTGTCATCGCAAGAAGACCTTATTGGAGCTTCTGTTTCCCAGGTCCAGGTCCACGATATAGTAGGCGTAGACCACCATTTCCCTCTAATTTAAAGACATTTATATATTAAAATACATTATAAAATGTGTTTAATTGACTAACATAATAAAACGCTGTAAAGAGTTTATATTTCATTACTCTTTTCTTCTTAAAGAGAAGTGAATGCAACTATATATGTCAGGTAAAGCTATTTTCATTATCTCCCCTCCGTTGTGCACTTTATTACATTGACAGTATTTCTTTTTATTCCCTATCTTTTGTTGTTGTTGAGCAGCAGACTTTTCCATTATACTCTCGTTAGTATTCATTTTCAGATATTTTTTCATTTGCCGTTTAAAAGTTATATCTTAAAAGTAAAGTATCATTTTATGCGGTTCATGTAAAACTTTTATTGTTGCATCATGTCATCTTTGCCTCACCAAAGCTTGCATTTTTATTTCAAGTCGCAAAATGAAGAAACAAAGTTGTTTTATATATGTTTTTCTCTTTTTTATTTCATTTACAATTGTTAGTAAGAAATTATCTTATGACTAAAATATCATATCTTTTTACAGATGAAAATATATGCGGACAGGAAAATCTAAATGCAACTTCTGCAAAAGATCACTTACAATCTTCCAATCTTTGCACTTCGGACTTGTCAAGTTCTAAGAATACAAAGCTACCAGTCCGCGATGGTAAAATATCATTATCTATTCAAGAGATATATATTGCAAATTTACGAAGGACAACTCACTATATTTTGTCTGGTTTGGGCGAAAAAATATCGTACGAATTTGAACTTTCTTATGTTCCTTTTTTTAGGTTGGTCCAATCACTTCTATTCCTTTTCATAACTATGTATTTCTTGTTTTTCTTCACATTAAAAAGTAATATAAGACAATCAAGGTATATTTCTTTGGTTCACAGAAAACTTTTATCGTTGCATCATGCCACTTTTGCATTTATTTGCACTTAATATGCATTTATATTTCACGATACAAAATGAAGAATAAAAGCTACTGTAACGTTATCTTCATTCATTATGTTATTGCCAATTGCAAGCAAGATATAATCATATGAATTGAATATCATTAATACTTTTACAGATGAAAACCTACACGGAGATGAAAATATAATGATTGCGACTTCCAAAAAAGAACGGTTATATCCTTCTTACTTTGGCATTTCGGACATGACAAGTTCTAATATAACAAATGAACCAGTCACTGATGGTAAACATAATTATATATTTAAGAGCAATAAATTGCTTGATATGGGACCGTATTTGGTCAGTGAAAGGAGACCTTTTTCCAACAATTTTTGATTTAGTGTACACGAGATGATAGCATTTATTGAGCTATCGTCAAAGCTACATTTAACTAACTTACACATGTATTTTATTAATTAAGAGATTTCACAACCATCTATGTACATAGTGCGTGCAAAGCATGGTTAAACGCGAGATATTTGCTCAGTTGCATTAATATTTGAACACCCCTCGCATTGCAAATGAACGAAAGATAACGCACGATATTTCGTCTGGTTTTGGTGAAGAAATATCATACGAATGTGAATTGCCTTTTATCTATCTAATCAGTTTTCATGTCGGCCAAAATAATACTATTTCTTTTCTTATTTTTTTACTTCTTTTGCTTAATATTTAAAAGTAATTTTAGACAATCAATGTATATTCCTTTGGTTCACATAAAACTTTTATTGTTGCATCATGCCACATTTGCATTCAAAAACAAATTGAATTGATATACCACGATACAAAATGAAGAATAATTAAATGACCTCAATATCATTAATGCTTCTTACAGATGAAAATATACACGGAGTGGAAAATATAAATGCGACTGTTAAAAAAGAACGCTTACAATCTTCAACCTTGAGCAATTCAGACTTGCCAAGTTCTAAACTTACAAAAGAATCAGTCACTACTGGTACGTATCATTATTTATAAAGAGATATAAATTGCAAAATGAACGGAAAGGAACACGAGATAATTTGTGAATCAGTATTTGGTTGTTAGAAACTGAAAGATGAACTGTACATTTTAGTTCTGTTTATTAACAGTTATATATTGCAAAAGAGAACAAACACACGCTCGTTTCTGTAATGAAATTCTCGTTTGGGTAGAAAATATATAGAGGATAATGAAATAGTTTAAGTTCAATACTGAATTTATTGTACGAGTTGAATAACATTATATTATGCGAGCCTCTGGCGAGCATAATATTTTTTAATTCAACGAGTTCAATGAATTCATTAATGCACTTACACAAAATTCATATTCTATTTATCACAAACCCTAAATAAAGACTGTTTTAAGAGAAAAAAAGTCAAATTTCATTTATGCGTCTTTAGTATAACGCTAATATTTAGTGCGTCTTTGCACTATGTTTGTATAACGCTAATGACGTCACGGCAAAATATATGCACGACCGTGCAATACTATTTTTACTGAGTCGCAATCGGCCCGGGTCTGTGATAATATACGGATGTTGACTGTCTCATATCATTTTTTATTTCTTCTGTTGACGCAAAGGTTAATGTTCTTTGTAGATCATTATTCACTTGACATGCAAAAGTTATATCTGGACATTAATATATGCTTTTAATGTTCCTATAAAACTTTAATCGTTGCATTATGCCAATTTAAAGTTTGCATTTATATTTCACGATACAAAGTGAAGAAAAGGGGTCACTTTTAATAAACATTCTGTTAATTCATTTTGTCATTTACAATTACTAGTAAGAAATCATCTTATGATTAGAAAATCATATATTTTGCTTACAGATAAAAACTTAGAAGGAGAGGGAAATCTAAACGAGACTTCCGAAAAAGAACGCTTACAAGCTTCCAATTTAGGAACGTCAGACTCGTCAAGTTCTAAAAATGCAAACAAATCCGTCCCCGATGGTAAGTATCGTTTTTTTATATTAAAGCTATACTTTTCAAAATGAACGAAAGATTACTCACGATATATTTTCTTGAATTTCTTGTTCTGGTAAAGAAATATCATACGAATGTGAACTGTCTTAAAGTTTAATACTTTCTCTAGTTGTTCCTTGTATTACTTTTCTTTTTCTTACTTTTTTCGTTCTTTTGTTTTGTATTTAAATGTAATATATGAAATTAATTCATATTTCTTTTGTCTATACATAGCATTTATGTTATCATCATTCCAATTTTGCATTTCAATAATTTGCATTTATACTTTACTATACAAAATAAAGAACAAAATGCTACTTTCACATTTTGTTACATCTAATAGAGTGAGAATTAAAAAAAGGATTGGAGCACCACTCTTAATACCGTATTCCGGTACATACCGGACACGACGTTTGAATGTCCAAATGCTTAAATCTCGCCTTTTCACATACGGAATGAACTTTTAACGGTTTAATTCATCTTTCCACACCGATTCATGTATGATAGTAAAGCGAAAAATTGTAGTAATCGGCGAAAAAAGGTACTGCTCCAATCCTATATTGAGTTAAATCCAATCTAATATGTCATCTCTAATTGCTGTCAAGGAATTATCATACGTTTAGAATATCATTGATACCTTTTACAGATGAAAACATAAACGGAAAAGAAAGTCTAAATGAGACTTCTGAAAGAGCACGCTTACAATTATACAACATTGGAACGTTGGACTTGTCAAGTTCTAAGAATACCAATGAATCGGTCTCTGTTGGTAAGTTACTGATCATTTAAAATATGTTCATTTACATGTAAGAGTAATTTATTGCAAAATAGTACGAACAAACACAAAATATATTTCTGATTTCTAAAGTGTTGCCACAAGATTAATATTCATTTTATCATTTTATTTTCTCATTTGACTTAAGTGATATCTGAAAAATGAATTACGTTTTTTTTTTCCGGTTCATATAAAACGTGTATAGTTGCATCATGCTATTTTTACCTCTCAAGCGTTTACATCAATCTTATATTTCACGTCACAAAATAAAGAAAGAATATTACTTTAATGTTTTTGAATATATTATGCCAATTAGAATTGCTTGTAAGAAATCATAATATAGCTAGAATCTCATTTATTATGTTTACAGATGAAAACTTACACGGAGACAAAAATCTAAATGCGACTTCTGAAAAAGAACGCTTACAATATTCTAACCCTGACACTTCGGAATTGTCATGTTTAGAAAATACAAAGGAACTAGTCCCTGATAGTAAGTATCATTATTTATTTCAAAGTTATTTATTGCAAAATGAATGAAAAGTAACGTAACACAAGATACATTGCCTGATAATTCAGGTTTGGGCAACAAACTATCCTACGAATGTGAACTGTCTTATTATTTTTTAAATTTATCAAGCTGGCCCCAATAATACTATTCGTTTTCTTTTTGTTGTCCGTTTTGCTTTATTTTCAAGGTATTATAATTATATCAATGTATATATATTTTTGTGAATAATGAGTTGGAAGTGTTGGATAATGCCACTTTTGCATTTCAAATATTTTGTATTTTCATTTCACGATAAAAAATGAATAAATAACTGTTACTTTAACATTCTCTATTTTATTATGTCATTTTCAATTCAATATAAGTAATAACCACATGACTAATATGTCATTGATACTTTTGACAGATGAAAACCAACACAGAGAAGAAAATATAAATGCGACTTCAGAAAAAGAACGCTTACAATCTTCCAACGTTGGCATTTCGGACCTGCACATTTCTAAAGGTACAAAGGCACCAGTCCCCCATGGTATGTATCATTTTTATATTTTCCCATTACTGCATTATCATTTTGTAGCAAAATGACTGTTTTCATTGAAAAGTCTCCCGTCACAAGCTCAAATTGATATCAAACTATAAAAACTTCTTCAGTCCTATCAATCTTAGCACAAAAAATTGACTGGACAATTGCTGTTGTAACAACATGCTCAGTCTTAAATGTCCTGTTACCGTGGAAACGAGGGGACATCACTTATTATTTTGAGTTGTTTTTTCCACTTTTTTCAGTGCACATTGATCTGTTGATTACTTTAACAGCAAAACTTGGTCATCTGGTTTTCATCATATTTCGGCGTTTCTTGTGTTTATTAGCCCATTACTTCATGAGCATTTTGTGAAAAATGGCTGTTTTCATTGAAAAGTCTCCCCTTACAAGTTCAAATTGATATAATACTATAAAAACTGCTTCAACACTAATCAAACTTGGCACAAATGTTGACTTGACCATTGCCCTTGCAACAACATGATCAGGCTTAAATTTTCTGTTACCATGGCAACGAGGGGACATCTCAAAATTGCCAAAAAATCACTATTTTTTTCCATCAAAATTGATTTCAAAGTGCTGCAACTTCTCAATAGATTGAGATAGAGTCAAATGCTTTTCAACGTTGGTTACATGTTACCTTATGATCAATCTGGGGTCATTTACAGCCTCTCACAAGTCCAAAATTTTCTTGGAGAAGAGGGGGACTCCGCCCCCCTTCAAAACCCCCCAAACAGAAGGGGGCACATCCCTAACCCTTCTGGCAACCCCCTGATGTATCTTTTTGTTGGGGGGCCGCGTTGAAAAAGAGGTCACGTTTTTAAACAACATTTCTCAAACAAAAACAAGTGTTTGGGCTTAAATAAGGCATTTTTCATCATTTGAGACAACGAAAAAAAGGGGGGGGGTGAAAAAGGCGTTAAAAGGCGTGTATATGAAGTAATGGGTTAAAGAAATATATACAGTCAACTATCGTTATTTCGACATCGTTTTCCTCGAAATTTCGTTATCTCGATGAAAGTTTGAAAGTCCCGATTTTCTTCCTTCCTTATTTATATTTGAAATATTTGTTTATCTCGATATTTCTATTTCGATTCTGAAGTACAAAAAAAAACAAAAACCGCGATTTTTTCCTGAACATTCTGGTTTTGGCAATACTATATTTATTTATACGAATGTTAACTGTCTTAATTTTTCTGATTTCTAGGGTTAGGGTTAGGGTTAGTTGCCCAGGTTAATATTCATTTTCAGACTTTTTTTCACATGATGTTTGAAGGTTATATCGTAACATATCATATATATTATTTTCAGATGAAAACATATACGGAGAGGAAAAACTGAATGAGTTGTCTGAGAAAAATCGCTTACAATCTTCAAAAAATGTAAAGTCATCCTCATCAAGTTCTAAAAATACAAAAGAACCTGTCCCCAATAGTAAGTGTAATTATTTATTAAAAGATGTATTTAGTTTTTTTTAATTAAAGAATTATATATTATAAAAATGAACGTAAGATAACACAAGATAATATTTGTGTGATTAAGTGTGTGAATCAGTCTCTAGTGGTAAGAATGTGATCATTTAAATTATGTATATTAAGATATTAAAGAGCACTTTATTACAAAAAGAACGAAAAACTCAATCTTTTTTGTCTTAAATTCTTGTTCGACCAATGCAATATTGAACAAATATAAAATGTCTAATTTCTTTCATATTTCTGAAGTTGCCGCCTAGGTTAATAGTTATTTATAATATATCTTTCATTTGATGTTCAAAGTGATATCTGCAAGAAAAGAAAACTAACACGATCTTTTTTGTCTGGTGATTTTTGTTTGAAAAAAAATGTAAATAAACGAATGTTAACTGTCTAATATGTTTCTCTCTTTTCTCAAGTTGCTACCAACTTGACGTTTTAAAGTCATACCTGAAAATAAACGTATGTCTTCTTTCGGTTCATATATTTTTTTTATCGTTGCATCACGCCACTTTTGCCACTTTTACCTATCGAACGTTTGCAAGTATATGTCACGATACAAAATGAAGACAAAAATGCATTTATTCATTATGTCAATTACAATTGATTTAGCGTGTGAATCAGTCTCTTGTGGTAAGAATGATCATTTAAATTATGTATATTAAGATATTAAAGAGCACTTTATTACAAAAAGAACGAAAAACTCAATCTTTTTGTCTTGAAATTCTTGTTCTACCAATGCAATATTGAACAAATGTAAAGTGTCTAATTTCTTTCAGATTTCTCAAGTTGCCGCCTATGGTGGCATATTTCTGCCACAAGATAACCTGATACCTAAATAGTTAATTAAGAGGTTAACTAGTAACGTAACTAGTTAACCTGATACCTAACTAGTTAATTAACTAGTAAGTTATATGGTTATCTGGTAGCAGAAATATGCCACCATAACCGCCTATGTTAATATTTATTAACAATATATCTTTCAATTGACGTTCAATGTGATATCCGAAAAGTAATCTGTTTTTATTTTCGTTTCATATAGCATTAGACCATTTTTACCTCCCAAAAGTTTACATTACTCTTTTATTCACAAAATGAAGGAAAAATGTTACTTGAATGTTTTAATGCATTAAATCATCAACAACTGCTTGTAAGAAATCATATTACAAGAAAATTATTTGTTATATTCACAGATGAAAAGTTACACGGAGATGAAAATGCGACTGATGAAAACGATTGCATACACTCTTATAACCATGGCTCTTCAGACTGGCCAAGTTCGAAAAATACAAAGGAACAAGTCCCCGATAGTAAGTATCATTATTAATAAGAAAAGAATATTTAAACGTAACACACTATTTTATTTCATGATTGAAAATAAAAACAACTTTAACATTTTCATCTTCGTTAATTTATTTCCAATTGCATGTAAGGAATCATAATATGACTATAACATTATCTGATACTTTTGACAGATGATAACCAACACGAAGAAGGAACTCACAATATGACTTCAGAAAGAGAGAGCGTACAATCCTCTTACGTTGGCATATCGGACTTGCCAAGTTCTGAAAAGACAACGGAACCAGACCCCGATGGTAACTTTCATTATTTATTAAGAGATATAGATATAAGAATGAACATAAGATATTGCCATATTGTTTGTTTAAATCAGTTTCTGGTGGTCAGAAACTTATCATTTAAATTATGATCATCAAATAGTTATATATTGCAAAAAAAGAAAACTAACACGACCTTTTGGCCTGGTAATTCTTGTTTGAACAAAACAATCTAAATAAACGAATGTTAACTGTCTAATATGTTTCTATCTTTTCTCAAGTTGCAACCAACTTGACGTTTTAAAGTCATACCTGAAAAAAAGGATGTCTTCTTTCGGTTCATATAATTTTTTCATCGCTTCATCATACCAATTTGCCTCCTCTCGAACGTTTGCAAATATATGTCACGATATAAAATGAAGACAAAAATGTTATTTTAAAATGCCTTAACACATTATGTCATTTACAATTGCCAGTAACAAAAAAACACAACTATTTTTTTTGGTCTGGAAATTCTGATTGGGAAATACAATATTAATTGAATATTAATTGCCTAAAATCTATCTGATTCCTTAATTTGCCGCCAAGGTAAATATTTATTTACAATAGATATTTCATTTGAAGTTTAAAAGTGATATCTGAAAATTAAACTCTCTTTTTTGTCGGTTCATATTAAAATTTTATAGTAGCATTATGCCATTTTTACCTCACTCAAGTTAACTTTAATCTTATATTTCACGTTACAAAATGAAGAAACAATGTTACGATAATATATTTTGTTAATTCATTATATCATCCACGACTGTTTGTAAAGAATCATATGACTAGAACATCATTTGCTATATATTTACAGATGAAAAGTTACACGGAGATGAAAATGCGAATGATGAAAAAGATTGCCTACAATCTTCTGACCTTGGCACTTCGCATTGCTCAAGTCCACAAAATACAAAAGAACTAGTCTTCGATAGTAAGTATCGATATTTATTAAAAAGTTATATCTAAACGTAACACAAAATTTTTATTTCATGAAAGAAAAATAAAACAAAAACTTTAACATTCTATTCATCATTAAGTTACTTCAAATTACAAGTACAGAATCATCATATGGGTATAACATCTTTGATACCTTTGACAGATGAAAACCAACACGAAGCAGGAAGGGTCAGCATAAAGGCACCGATTTGTCCGTCCGTCAGTCCGTCCGACTGTCCGTCCGATACTCTTACCCGGGACATACCTTGGAAAAATAGAGGTATCAACATGAAACTTTGTAGGTAGTTATATCTCATTGAGAAGGTATGCAGTGCACAAGAACTGTAACTTTGCCTGGTCTAGTTTTTGAATTATTGCCTTTTTCATTTTACCTTGATTTTTTTGAGACATACTTTAAGAATAAACATGAAATTTTTTAGTAGATAGATCTCATTGTAATGCATGTAGAAAACATATCTGTTTTCTATTGATATTGCATTTCTCATTTACACTTGAACATGTTGAGAATATAACTTTAAGAGTATAATGGAACTTTGTATGAAGATATATCTTATTAAATAGAAGTGCAGTACTAAAAAATCTAAATTCTGCCTTGCCTAATTGTGGAGTTATTGTCATTTACTCATTTTTACATTGTGAACTTTTATTTGAGACATAAGATTTCAGATTTCTTGTAAAACAGTAAAACTTCCTACCTGAAAAACAATACACAAATCTAGTAACACTGTAGCTTTATCATATGTAAACAACACAACGTGTAGAGTTATTTATGGGAAACAGCAGTTACATAAACGAATTATTTTCAGGACTTATTATACTTAAAGCCCATTAACCAAAAAAAGAAACCCGAAAATGTAGGCTTTCATTTCATAGGTTTGCAATTGAAAAAATATCGTAATTTTTGAAACGAAATCATCACATTTAGACGTGGGATAGTTACACAACAAACAGAACACGAGCAAGCGATAAAAACGACGTGTATCTCTTGTGATAATTTACTGATTTTTAAATTATTGAAATATTTATTTACTTCTCCAGTTTTTAAGCAGCATAAACTTACACAAGCACCCACTCTAAATGACTGTTATATTTATATATTTGGTTCTTTTTTTTATTTCCATTAGTTACTCGATTCACTTTTCGATTCAGTCATTTTTAACTGATTTAATCAATTTCCTTTAAGTTTTAATATGATTTAAACCAAATGTTGTAATTTGCTCGGCCCCTACAAGATAATATGTATATAGCATTTATTGCATATTACCTGCTTGTTCCGGTAGTTATTTTAATTATGAGTATATCTTGAAACAATATTTGATTGAATATTTGTTAATCGGATATTATCAAGGAATTTAATGATATTTTCAATTGTTTGAAAGGCTATTTATTCATATCATGTCGTTTACTATAATATTTGATTAAGCTGTGTTACAATTGTCAGTTTTTTGCTCACGTTTATCTTAACGTTTATCTGAGTAAATAGTATATTGTAGCAATATATTTAAGTAAAATATTTACTTCAAATTACAGACGCATCTGCATATTCTAAATATTTTCTCAAAATGGGCCAGGAGGAGAATGTATCTGATGAAGAATTTAAGAATGAGACAATAGGGTTAAAATAAACGTGAATGGATATAAAATGCATAAGTATCCCGAACAAATTCACAGAAGTATTTTATTTGAGACATAAAATTTCAGATACCTTGTAAAGCAGTGAAACTTCCTGCCTGAAAAAACAATACACATATCTGGTAACACTGTAACTATATTATATGTTTAAACAATACCACGTGTAGAGTATTGTAGAGTTTTTTTGATGGGAAACAGTATTATACATAATGTGATGATTTTTTGGTCTTATTACACTATTAGCCCATTAATAAAGAAAGAAACCCGATGGGCAGACTTCACTTTACAATTGCAATCATCTAAATTTGCAATTCAAAACATATCTTACATTTTTGATACGAAATAATTACACTTACATAATGGAAAGTTACACACCAAACAGAAAATGAGAAAACGAAAAAAAGACGATGTGTATCTCTTGTGACGAATGGTTGATTTTCAAATTATTAAAATATCCACTTCTCCAGTTTTTAAGCAGCATAATTTTACACAAGCACCCGTTTTAAATGACTGTGTTAAATTATATATTGGGTTCATAATTTAACTTTTTTGAGTCATCATTAATTACTCGATTCACTTTTTGATTCAATCATTTTTATCTGATTTAATCAATTTCCTTTAAGTTTTGATATAGTGTAAACCAAATGTTGTAACTTGCTCGGGCCCCTACAAGATAATCTGAATATGGCATTTATTGCATAATTCTCGTTGTTCTGGTCGTTATTTTATTCACATTTTTGCATTATATCTTGAAACATTATTTTATAAAAGAATTGTTAATTGGATATTATTAAGGAATTTACTTATATTTTCAATTGTTTGAGAGGCTCTTTAGTGATACCATCTCATTTTTCATTATATTTTATTAAGCTGTGTTACAATTGTTAGATGTTTGTTCATGTTTATCTTAACGTTTATCTGAGAAAATAGTACATTGAAGCAATATATTGAAGAATAATATTTACTTTAAATTACAGACGCATCTGATTATTCTAAATATTGTCTTAAAATGGGCCAATTGGAGAATGTTTGTGATGAAGAAGGTAAGAATGAGACAAAAGGGTTAAAATAAACGTGAACATATATGAAATCAATTTTCATCTCGATAAACTTCACAGAAGTATTTTATTTGAGACATAAAATTTTAGATATGTTGTTAAGCAGTGAAACTTCCTGTCTGAAAAAACAATACACATATCTGGTAAAACTGTAACTATATCATACAGAAATAATGCCACGTGTAGAGTGTTTCGATGGGAATCAGAAGTTTTCATGAAGGAATTATTTTCGGGGCATCATGCATTCACCTTTTGATTGAGTCGTGTTGAGCTTACTTTAATGCTTCTTATTTTCTCTATTTTATCGCATAATCAGCGTTGTTTGTGCCGTGCGAATTTTGTAAAAAGTCGCTCCGTACATTCAATCAGGGTACCCGGGACATAACTCTAAAACTATAAGAGATATCAACATGAAATTGTATAGTTAGATAGATCTCATTGAATAGAAAGTGCAGTGCAAAGTACCATAACTCTGCCTTGCCTAATTTTGGAGTTATTGTCCTTTGTTAATATTTCTTATACTTTTCTGTGTACAAAACCTGCTCGGGGAGCATCACCCGGTTCATTCGGTTCTTGTTATTGTTGCAGCATGCCAGGTTTGCTTTTTAAACGTTTGCATTTATATTTCACGATACAAGATTAACAAAAAATGTTATTTTAAAGTTCTTTTAATTCATTATATCATTTACAATTTGGAAGTTCAGGTTTTGGCAAAGAAACATCATACAAATGTGAACTGTCTTTTTTTATAATGTCTCAAGTTGGTCTAAATACACCTTTTCTGTTTCTTAGTATTTCCCTTTTAAGATTGATATTTCAAAATAAAATATGAAATCAATTCATATTTACATAGGACTCATCGTGATATCGGGGGGTACTCCTGACTCCTGACCGCAACCGGGAATTCCAGGGTCTTGAGTGCACCTGGCATGGCCTACAGTGCGTGTCATCGCAGGAAGACCTTATTGGAGCTTCTGTCCCCCAGGTCCAGGTCCACGATATAGTAGGCGTAGACCACCATTTCCCTCTAATTTGAAGACATTTATATATTAAAATACATAATAAAATGCGTTTAAATGACTTAGGGAAGAGTTTATATTTCATTACTCTTTTTTACTTAAAGAGAAGTGAATGCAACTATATATGTCAGGTAAAGCTATTTTCATTATTTCCCCTCCTTTGTGCACTTAATTACATTGATAGTATTTCTTTTTATTCCCTATCTTTTGTTGTTGTTGAGCAGCAGACTTTTCCATTATTCTCTCGTTAGTATTCATTTTCAGATATTTATACCATTTGACGTTTAAAAGTTATATCTGAAAAGTAAAGTATCATTTTATTCGGTTCATGTAAAACTTTTATTGTTGCATCATGTCATTTTTGCCTCACCAAAGCTTGCATTTTTATTTCAAGTCGCAAAATGAACAAACAAAGTTGCTTTTATATATGTTTTTCTCTTTTTCATTTCATTTACAATTGTAAGTAAGAAATTATCTAATGACTAAAATATCATATCTTTTTACAGATGAAAATATACGCGGACAGGAAAATCTAAATGCGACATCTGCAAAAGATCACTTACAATCTTCCAACCTTGGCACTTCGGACTTGTCAAGTTTTAAGAATACAAAGCTACCAGTCCGCGATGGTAAATATCATTATGTATTCAAGAGATATATATTGAAAATTTACGAAGGACAACTCACTATATTTTGTCTGGTTTTGGCGAAGAAATATCATACGAATTTGAACTTTCTATGTCTTTTTATTTTTTAGGTTGGTCCAATCACTTCTATTCCTTTTAATAACTATGTATTTCTTGTTTTTCTTCACATTAAAAAGTAATATAAGACAATCAAGGTATATTTCTTTGCTTCACAGAAAACTGTTTTCGTTGCATCATGCCACTTTTACATTTAGTTGCACTTAATATGCATTTATATTTCACGATACAAAATGAAGAATCAAAGCTACTGTAACGTTATCTTCATTCATTATGTTATTGCCAATTGCAAGCAAGATAAAATCATATGAATTGAATATCATTAATACTTTTACAGATGAAAACCTACACGAAGATGAAAATATAATGATTGCGACTTCCAAAAAAGAACGGTTATATCCTTCTAACTTTGGCATTTCGGACATGACAAGTTCTAATATAACAAAAGAACCAGTCACTGATGGTAAACACAATTATTCATTTAAGAGCAATACATTGCTTGGTATGGGACCGTATTTGGTCAATGAAAGGAGACCTTTTTCCAGCAATTTTTGATTTAGTGTACACGAGTAGATAGCATTAATTGAGCTATTGTCAAAGCTACATTTAACTAACTTACACATGTATTTTATTAATTAAGAGATTTCACAACCATCTATGTACATAGTGCGTGCAAAGCATGGTTAAACGCGAGATATTTGCTCAGTTGCATTAATATTTGAACACCCCTCGCATTGCAAATGAACGAAAGATTACACACGATATTTCGTCTGGTTTTGGCGAAGAAATATCATACGAATGTGAATTGCCTTTTATCTATCTAATCAGTTTTTATGTTGGCCAAAATATTACTATTTCTTATTTCTATTTCTAATTCTAATTTTTTTACTTCTTTTGCTTAATATTTAAAAGTAATGTTAGACAATCAATGTATATTCCTTTGGTTTACATAAAACTTTTATAGTTGCATCATGCCACATTTGCATACAAAAACAAATTGCATTGATATACCACGATACAAAATAAAAAATAGATGCTTCTTAAACATTCTTTGTATATATTATGTCATTTCCAATTGCAAATAAGATATAATTATATGACCTAAATATCATTAATGCATCTTACAGATGAAAACCTACACGGAGTGGAAAATATAAATGCGACTGCTGAAAAAGAACGCTTACAATCTTCCAACTTGGGCAATTCAGACTTGCCAAGTTCTAAAATTACAAAAGAACCAGTCACTAATGGTAAGTATAATTACTTATAAAGAGTTATAAATTGCAAAATGAACGGAAAGGAAAACGAGATAATTTGTGTGAATCAGTATTTGGTTGTTAGAAAGATGAACTGAACATTT
The DNA here is from genome assembly GCF_026571515.1 of Ruditapes philippinarum. Classification (NCBI taxonomy): domain Eukaryota; kingdom Metazoa; phylum Mollusca; class Bivalvia; order Venerida; family Veneridae; genus Ruditapes; species Ruditapes philippinarum. The sequence continues at coordinate 61,211 of NW_026863500.1, forward strand.
TAGTTCTGTTTATTAACAGTCATATCTTGCAAAAGAGAACAAACACACGCTCTTTTCTGTAATGAAATTCTAGTTTGGGTAGAAAAATATATAGAGGATATTGACTGAGTTTAAGTTCAATACTGAATTTATTGTACGAGTTGAATAAAATTATATTATGCGAGCCTCTGGCGAGCATAATATTATTTTATTCAACGAGTTCAATAAATTCAGTAATGCACTTACACGAATTTTAATTCTATTTATCACAAACCCAAAATAAAGACTGTTTAAAGTGAATAAAGAGTCAAATTTCTTTGGCTTCTTTAGTATAACGCTTATATTTAGCGCGTCTTTGCACTATGTTTGTATAACGCTATTGACGTCACGTCAAAATATATGCACGGCCGTGCAATACCATTTTTACGGAGTCGCAAAATCGGCCCGGGTCTGTGATAATATACGTATGTTGACTGTCTCATATCGTTTTTTATTTCTTTTGTTGCCGCAAAGGTTAATGTTCTTTGTAGATAATTATTCACTTGACATGCAAAAGTTATATATGGACATTAATATATGCTTTTTATGTTCATATAAAACATTAATCTTTGCATCATGCAAATTTAAAGTTTGCATTTATATTTCACGAAACAAAGTGAAGCAAATGTGTCTCTTTTTAATAAACATTCTGTTAATACATTATGCCATTTACAATTACTGGTTGAAAATCATATTTTTTGCTTACAGATAAAAATTTAGAAGGAGAGGGAAATCTAAACGAGACTTCCGAAAAAGAACGCTTACAAGCTTCCAATTTAAGAACCTCAGACTCGTCAGGTTCTAAAAATACAAACAAATCTGTCCCCGATGGTAAGTATCGTTATTTATATTAGAGCTATACTTTGCAAAATAAACGAAAGATTACTCACGATATTTTTTCTTGAATTTCTTGTTCTGGTAAAGAAATATCATACGAATGTGAACTGTCTTAAAGTTAAATACTTTCTCAGGTTGGTCCTAATATTACTTTTCTTTTCCTTACTTTTTTCGTTCTTTTGTTTTGTATTTAAATGTAATAAATGAAATTAATTAATATTTCTTTTGTCTGTACATAACATTTATGTTATCATCATTCCAATTTTGCATTTCAATAATTTGCATTTATATTTTACTATACAAAATAAAGAACAAAATGTTACTTTCACATTTTGTTACATCTAATAGAGTGAGACTTAAAAAAAGGATTGGAGCACCACACTTAATACCGTATTCCGGTACATACCGGACACGACGTTTGAATGTCTAAATGCTTAAATTTCGCCTTTTCACCTACGGAATGAACTTTAAACGGTTAAATTCATCTTTTCACACCGATTCATGTATGATAGTAAAGTGAAAAATTGTAATAATCGCGTAAAAAAGGTACTGCTCCAGTCCTGTATTGAGTTAAATCCAATTTGATATGTCATCTCTTATTGCTGTCAAAGATTTATCATATGTTTAGAATATCATTGATACCTTTTACAGATGAAAACATAAACGGAAAAAAAAGTCTAAATGAGACTTCTGAAAGAGCACGCTTACAATTATCCAACATTGGCACTTTGGACTTGTCAAGTTCTAAGAATACTAATGAATCGGTCTCTGTTGGTAAGTTACTGATCATTTAAGATATGTTCATTTAAGAGTAATTTATTGCAAAATAGTACTAAAAACACAAAATATATTTCTGATTTCTAATGTTGCCGACAAGATTAATATTCATTTTATCATTTTATTTTTTACATTTGACTGAAGTGATATCTGAAAAATGAATTATGTATTTTTTTTGTTTCATATGAAACGTGTTTACTTGCATCATGCTATTTTTACCTCTCAAGCGTTTACATCAATCTTATGTTTCACGTCACAAAATCAAGAAAGAATGTTACTTTAATGTTTTTGAATATAATTTGCCAATTAGAATTGCTTGTAAAAATCATCATATGGCTAGAATCTCATTTATTATGTTTGCAGATGAAAACTTACACGGAGACAAAAATCTAAATGCGACTTCTGAAAAGGAACGCTCACTATATTCTAACCCTGACACCTCGGAACTGTCAAGTTTAGAAAATACAAAGGAACTAGTCCCTGATAGTAAGTATCATTATTTATTTCAAAAGTTATTTTTTTGCAGAATGAATGAAAAGTAACACAAAATTCATTGCCTGATAATTCAGGCTTGGGCAACAAAACATCCTACGAATGTGAACTGTCTTATATTTTTTTAATTTCTCAAGTTGGCCACAATAATACTATTCATTTCCTTTTTTCTGTCCGTTTTGCTTTATTTTCAAGGTATTATAAGTATATCAATGTATATATTTTTTGTTAATAATGAGTTGGAAGTGTTGAATCATGCCACTTTTGCATTTCATATGTTTTGTATTTTCATTTCACGATAAAAATGAATAAATAACTGTTACTTTAACATTCTCTACTTCATTATGTCATTATGTTCCAATTCAATGTAATTCAATATCATTGATACTTTTGACAGATGAAAACCAACACGGAGAAGAAAATATAAATGCGACTTCAGAAAAAGAACGCTTACAATCTTCCAACGTTGGCATTTCGGACCTGCAAATTTCTAAAGGTACAAAGGCACCAGACCCCGATGGTAAGTATCATTTTATATTTTCCTATTACTGCATAATCATTTTGTAGAAAAATGACTGTTTTCATTGCAAAGTCTCCCGTTATAAGCTCAAAATGATATTAAACTATAAAAACTTCTTCAGTACTATCAATCTTAGCACAAAAAATGACTGGACCATTGCTGTTGTAACAACATGCTCAGTCTTAAATGTCCTGTTACCATGGCAACGAGGGGACATCACTAATTATTTTGAGTTGTTTTTTTTTCCACTAAAATTGATTTCAAAGTGCTGCAACTTCTAAATAGATTGAGATAAAGTCAAAGGCTTTTCAGCGTTGGTTGCTAGCTACCTTTTGATCGACCTGGGCTCATTTTTAGCCTCTCACAAGTCAAAAATTTTCTTGGCGATCAGAGACTCTGCCGCCCCTTTGAAGACCCCAAAACATAAGGGGTTCATCCCCCTTCTGGCAACCCCCTGATGTATCTTTTTGATAGGTCGCGGCGCCGAAAAACGGTCACTTTTTAAACAACATTTCTATAAACAAAAACAAGTGTTTGGGGCCTAAAAAATGCATTTTGCACCATTTGAGACAACAAAAATGGGGGAGGGGGTAAAAGGCGGGCTGTTGGGCGGGCGGGCGTCCGTCAACGTTTTGGTTCCGCACAAAAACCTGTGTTTGCTTTGGCCTTTTGAGACCAAACTTGGTGTATAGATAGCTTGATTCAAGAGACAGCTTGGGATTGCTCCCCAGGTTTCTGTGATCAAGGCCAGTGTTTCTAAAAGTAGAAATTCATTTTCCGCTCAATAACTTGAGCTTGCTTTAGCCTTTTGACACCAAATTTGTTGTATGGATAGCATATATCAAGAGCAGCTTAGGTTGCTATCCAGGAGGCTGTGAGCAAGGTCAAGGTCACTTTTACTTAAAATAAATTTTCAATTTCCGCTCAATGATTTGAGTTTGCTTTGACCTATTGACACCAAACTTTTTATGTTGGGATGGAGATTGGGATCTCTACCCAGGTATCTGTGATGAAGGTTAAGGTCACTGTTACTAAAAATAGAAATTATGTTTCCACTCAATAACTTGAGATGTCTTTAGCCTATGGACAAACAATTTGGTGTATGGGTAGCTTATATCGAAAGGCAGATTTGGATCACTACCCATTTGTCTGTGATCAAGGTCACTTTTACTAAAAATAGAAATTATGTTTTCGCTCAATATCTTGAGTTTGCTTTGGCCTATTGACACCAAACTTATTGTGTACGTTACTTATATCAAGCTGCCTCTCGATATAATCTACCCATGTGTCTGTAATCAAGGTCAATGTCGCTGTGACTAAAAATTAAAATTCAGTTTCCGCTCTAAAACTGCAGTTTGCTTGGGCCTATTGACACCAAAATTGCTATATTGGTAGCTTATATCAGGAGGCAGCTTGAGATCTCTATCCAGGTATCTGAGATTAAAGTTAAGGTCACAGTTTCTACAAATAGAAATTATGTTTCCGCTCAATAACTTGAGTTTGCTTTTGCCTATTGACACCAAATTTATTGTGTACGTAGCTTATATCAAGAGGCAGCTTAATATTGCTACCCCTTTGTCTCTGATCAAGATCAATGTCACTGTTCCTAAAAAAGAAATTCAGTTTCTGCTCAATAACTTGAGTTTGCTTTGGCCTATTGACACCAAACTTATGTATGAAAGGCAGCTTGGGATTGTTATCCTAGTTTCAGTGGTCAAGGTCAAGGTCATTGTTACTAAAAATAGAAATTCAGTTTCCGTTCAATAACTTGAGTTTCCTTTGGCCTATTGACACCAAACTTGATGTATGGGTAGCTTATATCAAGAGGTAGCTTTGGATTGCTTCCTAGGTGTCATTGGTCAAAGTTAATTTAATCAGTTTTCACATAATACTTTGCGAGCGCTCTGACCATTTGACACCAAACTAATTTTGTGGTAGCTTTGGATTGCCACTTAGATATCTTGGAGCAAGGTTAAGGGCATTTGCTTTCAATAGAATTTTAAGCTTTTACTCAATTATCTCAGTGCACTTTGATCTTTTGATTGTTGTAACATCAAAACTTGGTCGTCTGAATTTCGTCATATTGCGGCGTTTCTTGTGTTTATTAAAGATATATATATATTACTAAAAGAACAAAAAACACAATTTTTTGTCTGAACATTCTGATTTGGCTATACAATATTATACGAATGTTAACTGTCTTATTTTTTCTGATTTCTAGGGTTAGGGTTAGGGTTAGTTGCCAAGGTTAATATTCATTTTCAGACTATTTTTCACATGATGTTTGAAGGTTATATCGTAATATATCATATATATTATTTTAAGATGAAAACATATACGGAGAGGAAAAACTGAATAAGATTTCTGAGGAAAATCACTTACAATCTTCACAAAATGTAAAGTTATCCTCGTCAAGTCCTAAAAATACAAAAGAACCTGTCCCCAATAGTAAGTGTTATTATTTATTAAAAGATGTATTCGTTTTTTTAATTAAAGAATTATATATCATAAAAATGAACGTAAAATAACACAAGATAATATTTGTGTGATTAAGTGTGTGAATCAGTCTCTAGTGGTAAGAATGTGATCATTTAAATTATGTATATTAAGATATTAAAGAGCACTTTATTACAAAAAGTACGAAAAACTCAATCATGTTTTGTCTTGAAATTCTTGTTTTACCAATGCTATATTTAACAAATGTAAAGTGTCTAATTTCTTTCTGATTTCTCAAGTTGCCGCCTAGGTTAATATTTATTTACAATATATCTTTCATTTGACGTTCAAAGTGATATCTGAAAAGTAAACTGTTTTTATTTTCGTTTCATGTAGCATTATGCCATTTTTACCTCCCAAAAGTTTACATTAATCTTTTATTCACAAAATGAAGGAAAACTGTTACTTGAATGTTTTTAATTCATTAAATCATCAACAACTGCTTGTAAGAAATCATATGACTAGAACAATTTTTGTTATATTCACAGATGAAAAGTTACACGGAGATGAAAATGCGGCTGATGAAAAGGATTGCTTACACTCTTCTAACCATGGCACTTCGGACTGGTCAAGTTCGAAAAATACAAAGGAACAAGTCCCCGATAGTAAGTATCATTATTAATTAGAAAAATATATTTAAACATAACACACTATTTTTATTTCATGATAGAAAATAAAAACAACTTATACATTTTCATCTTCGTTAATTTATTTCCAATTACAAGTAAGGAATCATAATATGACTATAACATCTCTGATAATTTTGACAGATGATAACCAACACGAAGAAGAAAATCTCAATATGACTTCAGAAAGAGAAAGCGTACAATCCTCTAACGTTGGCATATCGGATTTGCCAAGTTCTAAAAAGACAACGGAACCAGACCCCGATGGTAGCTTTTATTATTTATTAAGAGATAAAGATATCAAAATGAACATAAGATATTTCAATATTGTTTGTTTAAATCAGTTTCTTGTGGTCAGAAACGTATTATTTAAATTACGTTCATCAAATATTGCAAAAAAAGAAAACCAACACGACCTTTTGGCCTGGTAATTATTGTTTGAACAAAACAAATCTTCTTTCGGTTCATATAATTTTCCATCGTTGCATCATACCATTTTTGCCTACTCTCGAACGTTTGCAAGTATAAGTCACGATACAAAATGAAGACAAAAATGTTATTTTAAAATGCCTTAACTCATTATGTCATTTACAATTGCCAGTAACAAAAAAACAACGATTTTTTGGTCTGGAAATTCTTGATTGGGAAATACATTATTAATTGAATGTTTATTGCCTAAATCTATCCGATTCCTTAATTTTCCGCCAAGGTTAATATTTATTTACAATATATATTTCATTTGAAGTTTAAAAGTGATTTCTGAAAAAATATTTGTCGGTTCATATTAAAATTTTGTAGTAGCATTATGCCATTTTTACCTCACTCAAGTTGACATTAATCTTATATTTCACGTCACAAACGAAGAAACAATGTAAAGGTATTATATTTTGTTAATTCATTATGTCATCCACGACTGTTTTTAAGGAATCATATGACTAGAACATCATTTGTTATATTTATAGATGAAAAGTTACACGGAGATGAAAATGCGACTGATGAAAAAGATTGCCTACAATCTTCTGACCTTGGCACTTCGCATTGCTTAAGTTCTGCAAATACAAAGGAATTAGTCCTCGATAGTAAGTATCGATATTTATTAAAACGTTATATTTAAACGTAACACAATTCTTTATTTCATGAAAGAAAATAAAACAAAAACAATAACCGTAACTTTGACTGGTCTAGTTTTTGAATTTTTGCCTTTTGTTCATTTTTACACTTTGAACTTTTTCTGAGACATAACTCTAAAACTATAAGAGATACCAACATGAAACCTTGTAGGTAGAATGATCTCATTATGTCAAAGTGCAATGCTAGAAAATGCTAGAAAACTATAACTCTGTCTTTCCATATTTTGGAGTTATTGCATTTTCTTCATTTTTACACTTTGAACTTTGTCTGAGACATAACTCTAAAACTATAAGAGATATCAACATGAAACTTTGTATGAAGATAGATCTTATTAAATAAAAGTGCAGTACTAAATAATCTAAACTCTGCCTTGCCTAATTGTGGAGTTATTGCCATTTGTTCATTTTTACGTTGTGAACTTTTATTTGAGACATAAAATTTCAGATATGTTGTAAAGCAGTGAAACATCCTGCCTGAAAAACAAAATACATATCTAGTAACACTGTAGCTTTATCATATGTAAACAAAACCACGTGTAGAGTTATTGATGGGAAACAGCAGTTTACATAAACGAATTATTTTCGGGACTTATTATACTTAAAAACCCATTAACAAAAAAAAAAAAAAAGAAACCCAAAAGTGTAGGCTTTCATTTCACAGGCGCAATCATTTAGATTTGCAATTGAAAAAAATATCGTTACTTTTGAAACGAAATCATCACACTTAGACGTGGGATAGTTACACACCAATCAGAACACGAGCAAACGATAAACGATGTGTATCTCTTGTGACAATTGACTGATTCTTAAATTATTGAAATATTTACTTCCCCAGTTTTTAAGCAGCATAAAGTTACACAAGCACCCACTCTAAATGACTGTGTTTAATTATATGTTTGGTTCAGAATCTTTTTTATCCATTCGTTAGTCGATTCACTTTTCGAATTAGTCATTTTGCACTGATTAAATCAATTTCCTTCAAGTTTTTATATAATTTAAACCAAATGTTGTAACTTGCTCGGCCCCAACAAGATAATCTGTATTCGGCATTTATTGCATTCTACTCGCTTGTTCCGGTCGTTATTTTAATTACGAGTATATCTTGAAACAATATTTGATTGAATAGTTGTTAATAGGATATTATCAAGGAATTTAGTAACTACTATATTATATATAAACAATACCACGTGTAGAGTATTGTAGAGTTTTTTGATGGGAAACAGTATTATACATAATGTGATGATTTTTGGGTCTTATTACACTAAAAGCCCATTAATAAAGAAAGAAACCCGAAGGGCAGACTTCACTTTACAAGTGCAACTACCTAAATTTGCAATTCAAAACATACCTTACATTTTTGATACGAAATAATTACACTTACATGTTGGAAAGTTACACAACAAACAGAAAATGAGAAAACGAAAAAAAAAAAAAAAACGATGACGAATGGTTGATTTTCAAATTATTGAAATATCCACTTCGCCAGTTTTTAAGCAGCATAATTTTACAAAATCACCCGTTCTAAATGACTGTGTTAATTTATATATTGGGAAATCAATATTCATCTTGATAAGCTTCACAGAAGTATTTTATTTGAGACATAAAATTTCAGACATGTTGTAAAGCAGTGAAACTTCCTGCCTGAAAAAACAATACACATATCTGGTAACACTGTAACTATATCATACGTAAACAATGCCACGTGTAGAGTGTTTTGATGGGAATCAGAAGTTTTCATAAAGGAGTTATTTTCGGGGCATCATGCATTCACCTTTTGATTGAATCGTGTTGAGCTTACTTTAACGATTCTTATTTTCTCTATTTTATCGCCTCATCATCGTTGTTTTTGCAGTGCGAATTTTGTAAAAAGTCGCCCCGTACATTCAATCAGGGATGTTATATTTTCGATTCTAGTAGGTCGTTCAACACGACATTATTGTTGTGCTTTTGGTATTTTAGTTCATTCCATTCGGCTATTTTCTTGTTCGGTGGGTCCAGCATTTCTCACTAGAAAACTGTTTAATCACCCTTAGGATATGTTGCCCGCTTTTTAAATGTGTCTTTTGACGTATTATCTGTGATAAGCAGGATTTTTAACCTCTGATTTCCTTTTAGAATACTATTTTATTTTTATTTACCCCATTGTTTTCCCGTTTGGGGGAAATGCATTTATTTACTCGGGTACTATATGCCGCTTTTAATGGAAAGGTTCAAACGTGTCTTATTTAAGGTTCCATAATAACCGCCATTTGAACACATTTGTGGATGTTTCTAAATTCTAAATTTTGAATGATGAATGCAACTTTAGCCGGTGCTAGAGGACGTGGACGGTCGTTTGCACTTGACAGTACCATTATTAAACAGGCGTAATCAAACCGAGCCTGCAAAATTTTCAATTCAGTCATGTTGGGCTTTGTTTAGATTTCTTATTTTCTCTATTTCAGAATCAAAGCATCATGCATTCACTTATTGATTCAATCAATTCTATCTGATTCATTCATTCTGACTTTAAGGTTTTGATCAAGTGTATTTAAATGTTGAAACTTGATCACCCCCTACAAGATAATTTGTATAATTATGTCATTTTTGAATAATTCCCGCTTGTTCCGGTCTATACTGTATTCACAATTATGAATTATAGCTTGAAAAATATTTTATTGAGAATTTGTTAATTGGATATTATTAAGAAAGTTACTTATATTTTCAATTGATTGAAAGGCTCTTAAGTGATAGGATGTCATTCATCATTTAAATAAATCAAATTATGTTACAAATGTTAGATGTTTGCTCATGTTTATCTTTGCGTTTATCTGAGAAAATATAACATTGTAGCAATAAATTGAAAAATTGTATTTACTTTAAATTACAGAAGCGTCTGATTGTTCTGAAACATTTTTCAAAATGGACCAGGAGGAGAATATATCTGGTGAAGAAGGTAAGAATGATACAAAATGGTTAGAACAAGCGCAAATGGATATGAAATCAATATTCATCTCGGTAAACTCCACAGTAGTATTTTATTTGAGATATAAAATTTTAGATATCTTGTAAAGCAGGTAAATTTCCTGCCTGAAAAACAATACACATATCTGGTAACACTGTAACTATATCATTTATAAACAAAACAATGTGTTGAGTATTTTGATGGGAAACAGCATTTTACATAAAGAAATTATTTTCGGGTCTAATTATACTTAAATGGTCATTAATCCGAAAGGGCAGACTTCACTTCACAAGTGCAATCATCTAGATTTACAACTGAAAGCATATCTGACTTTTTTGATACGAAATAATTACACTGAGACGTGGGATAGTTGCACATCAAATAGAACACAAAAACGACAAAGAACAATGTGTATCTCTTGTGACGAATGGTTGATTTTCAAATTATTGAAATATCTACTTCTCCAATTTTTAAGCACCCGTTCTAAATGACTGTGGTAATTTATATATTGGGTTCAGAATTATTTTGTTTTCATCCATTCATTACTCGATTCACTTTTTGATTCAATTATTTTTATCTGATTTAATCAATTTCTTTTAAGTTTTGATATAGTGTTAAGAATTATTTTTAAATGTTTGAAAGGCTCTTTAGTGATATCATGTCATTATCATTATATTTGATTAAGCTGTGTTACTATTGTTAGATGATTGCTCATGCTTATCTTTACGTTTTCCTGAGAAAATATTACATTATAGCAATATATTGCAAAATAATTTTTATTTTACATTACAGATGCATATGGTTATTCTAAATATTTTCTTAAAATGATCCAGAAAGAGAATGTATCTGAAGAAGAAGGTAAGAATGAGACAAAAGTGTTAGAACGAACGCGAATGAATATGAAATCAATATTAATCTCGATTAACTTCACAGTAGTAATTTATTTGACACATAAAATTTCAGATAATTTGTAAAGCAGTGAAACTTCCTGCCTGAAAAACAATACACATATCTGGTAACATTGTAAAGATATGATATGTAAATAATACCACGTGTAGAGTATTTTGATGAAGAACAGCAGTCTATATAAAGGAATTATTTCGGGTCCTCTTTTACCAAGAAATAAAGCCGAAAGCGCAGACTATCACTTCACAAGTGCAATAATCTAGATTTGAAATTGAGTAAATATCATAACTTTTTATACGAAATCATTACACATAGACGCGGGAAATTGACACACCAAACAGAACATGAGAAAACGATAAAGAAAAGTGTGTATGTACTGTGACGAATGGTTGATTATAAGGTTATTGAAAGATCTTCTTTAGTTTTTCAGCAGCATAAATTTTCACAATCCTTCACTCTCCATGATCGTGGCTATTTGTATACTGGGTTCAGTCAATCGTTTTCGATCCATTCGTTACAACATCATACATTAACCTTTTGATTGAATTAGTTGAGCGTACTTATAGTTCTTATTTTCTCTATTTGATCGCATCATCAGCGTTGTTATTGCGTGTTGAGGCTGTAAAAAGTCGCCTCGTACATTCAATCAGGGATGTTATTTCCGATCCTTATCTATAGTTCAGCACGTCATTTTTGTTGTGCTATTGGTATTTTAGTTTATTCCATTTGTTTTTTTTCTTGCCAGGTGGTTCAAGTTTTCCTCAATTGAAAACTGTTGATTCATCCTTAGGATATGTTGCGTGCTTTTTAAATGTGTCTTTTGGCGTATTCTGTGATATGCAGGATTTTTTTTACCTCTGATCCCCTTTTAAAATTCTAAATTTTATATAGTTCCTCCCATTGTTTCACGTTTATGGCAAACGCATTTATTAACTTGGGGACCATATGCAGCTTTTCATGGAATGGGTCTTACGTGTCACATTGAAGGTAACATAATAACTGCCATAGGTACACATCTGCGGATGTTTCTAAATTCCAAATCTTACAAATCCATTTTAAATGTTGAATACAACTTAAGCCAGTGCTAGAGGGCGTGTACGGTCGTTTGCACTTGAAAGTACCATTCTTGAAAAGGCTTAATCAAGCCAAGTCTGCAACATTTTCAATTTTGTAGTGTTGGGCTTTGTTTAGGGATTCTTATTTTCTCTTATTCAGAATCAAAGCACCATGCATTCATTTATTGATTAAATCAATTTTATCTGATTCATTCATTCTGACTTTAAGGTTTTGATAAAGTGTAAACCAAATTTAGTAACTTGATCGGCCCCTACAAGGTAATCTGTATAATTATGTCATTTATTGAATTATTCCCGCTTGTTCCGGTCTATACTTTATTCACATGTATGAATTATATCTTGAAACAATATTTGATTGTATATTTGTTAATTTGATATTATTAAGAAATTTACTTATATTTTAATTGTTTGAAAGGCTCTTTAATGTGATATCATGTCATTTATCATTATATTTGAGTAAGTTGTGTTACAACTGTTTGATGTTTGCTCATGTTTATCTTAACGTTTATCTGAGAAAATAGTACATTGTATCAATATATTGAAAATAATATTTACTTTAAATTACAGACTCATCTGATTTTTTAAAATATATACTTAAAAGGGGCCAGGAGGAGAATATTTCTGATGAAGAAGGTAAGAATGAGACAAAAGGGTAAGAATAAACCCGAATGGATATGAAATTAATAACTATCCCGAAAAACTTCACAGTAGTGTTTATTTGAGACATAAAATTTCAGATATCTTGTAAAGCGGTAAAACTTCCTGCCTGAAAAGCAATACACATACAAATGTATCTATTAAAACTGTAGCTTTATCATATATTAACAATACCAATTGTAGAGTTATTGATGGGAAGCAGCAGTTTATGCAAAGGATATATTTTCGGGTTTAATTATACTTAAAAGCCCATTAACAAAGAAAGAAACCCGAAAGTGCAGGCTTTCATGTCATAGGTGCAATCATCTAGATTTGCAATTGAAAAAATATCTTAACTTTTGAAACGAAATCATCACACTTAGACGTGTAAAGTTACACATCAAACGTAACACGAGAAAACGATAAAGAACGATGTGTATCTGTAGTGACAATTGACTAATTTTCAAATTATTGAAAACTTTACTTCTCTAGTTTTTAAGCAGCATAAACAAAAACAAGCACCCACTTTCCATGACTGTGTAAATTTATATATTTGGATCAGAATATAACTTTTTGTATCCATTAGTCGATTCACTTTTTGGTTCAATCATTTTTAACTGACATAATCAATTTTAAGTTTTGATATAATGTAAACCAAACGTTGAAACTTGCTCGGGCCCCTACAAGATAATCTGCATATGGCATTTATTGCATACTTCTCGCTTGTGCAAGTCGTTATTTTATTCACTTATTCACATCTATGAATTACGAATATATCATGAAACAATATTTGATTGAGTATTTGTTTATAGGATATTATTAAGGAATTTACTTATATTTTCAATTGTTTGAAAGGATCTTTAGTGATATCATTTCATTTATTATGATATTTAACAAGGCTGTGTTACAATTGTCAGTTGTTTGCTCTTGTATATCTTAACGTTTATCTGAGAAAATAGTACATTGTAGAAATATATTTAAAAATGACATTTACTTTAAATTACAGACCAGTCTGATTTTTCTAAATTTTTACTCGAAATGGGCCAGGAGAAGAATGTATCTGATGAAGAAGGTAAGAATGAGACATAAGGGTTAAGATAAACGTGAATGGATATTAAATCAATATTCATCTCGGTAATCTTCACAGTAGTATTTTATTTGAGATATAAAATTTCAGATATGTTGTAAAGCAGTGAAACTTCCTGTCTGAAAAAACAATACACATATCTGGTAATTCTGTAACTATATTATATATAAAAACTACCACGTGTAGAGTATTGTGATGGGAAACAGCATTATACATAAAGGGATAATTTTCGGGTCTTATTATACTTAAGAACTCATTAATAAAGAAAGAAACCCGGCGGTCAAAAAACTATTTTGGTTATAGTTTGCTATCTTCTATTTTTTACTTCAGTTAAATATATTGAGGCGACATTGCAGTCCCCTGTCGAAGCAAAGAGATGAAAATAATCCATTTATTCGAATTTATTTAGTGGCATCCCACTTAGAAATAAAATGGGGTTGCGATTCTTTTACCATAAGGTGGGCTGTTAAAGCAGCACAGCAAGAACAATCAGTTTTGTTGTGTCCTTTGATAATAATAATATTCATGGGATAATAAAAAAAGGAATGTCAGTATTGTTTTAGGACAATTCTATAACAAATGTTTTATATTTCTGATCTAGGACCGGAAAAGACAAAGAGATTTGCTGCATACTATTTATTTTGTCCAAACTCGTGCTATCTGACAGAGTAGCACCTTTCACTATTCATAGTAAATTTATGTGTGTTAGAAGTTTTGTCTAGAAGAAGGCTTTGTCGATAAGAAACAAGAACATTCAAATTTTGAGGCAGACAACGAAACTCAAAGCATGCTAAAATTGTCACAAATGAACGTCGTTTATAAGTTGTATTAGGAGCCGTTTTCAAAGGACTTGAAGTATTTCTTTCTGTCTTTAACTTAGAAGTAAACATTATTTTACTATGTGTCCCTTTTATAATGTACAACGATATTTAAAAGCCTAAAATGTTTTAATTTCTTTGTTTCTATATTAAAGACGCATCCGGCACTGAACAACAGCTTGAAATGGGTTCCGAAGAGGTAGATATTGAAAGAGAAAGTAAGTTCCTGTCGCAAAAATTAAATGCTACTATCTGTAAAAGTTATTTTTTGTTGATAAGTATGCCCCCTTCAAGGTATTGGGGGTATATTGCTTTGCATTTGTCTGTCTGTTTGTCCGTCGGTCCGTAGAACAATTGTTTCCGAGTAATAACTTCCTAGGAACTTCAAACTTGGTATGATGATTGTTCATGACCAGTAGATGACCCCGATTGATTTTCGGTCAAGGGGTCAAAGGTCAAGGTCACATTGACATTGGAGGTAAAAACTGTTTCCGAGTGATAACTAAAGCATAGGCTTAGGAACTTCAAACTTGGTATGATGATTGTTCATGATCAGCAGATGACCAATATTGATCTTGGGGTCAAGAGGTCACAGGTCAAGATAAAATTGACCTTGAAGGTAAAAACTGTTTCCGATCAATATTTTAGGAACCCCTAGGCCTAGAAACTTCAAACTTGGTTTGACGATTGCTCATGACAGGCAGATGACTCCTATTGATTTTTTGGTAAAGGGGTCACAGGTCAAGATCGCACTGACCTTGCAGGTAAAAATGGTTTCCGATCAATAATTAAAGAATGCTTAGGCCTAAGAACTTCAAACTTGGTATGATGATTGTTCATGACCAGCAGATGACCCCTTTTGATTTTTGGGCCATAGGGTCAAAGGTCAAGGTCACAAAGACCTTGTAGATAAAAACGGTTCCGATCAATAACTAAAGAACGCTTAGGCCTAGGAACTTCAAACTTGGTACGATGATTGTTAATGACCAGCAGATGACCAATATTGATTTTGGTGTCAAGAGATCCAAGGTCAAGGTCACATTGACCTTATAGGTAAAAACTGTTTCCAATCAAAAACTAAAAAAACACTTAGGCTTAGAAAATTCAAACTTTGTATGATGATTGTACATGACCAGCAAATGACCCCTATTGATTTTGGGGTCAATGGGCAAAGGTCAAGGACACATTGACCTTGTAGATAAAAACGGTTTCCAATCAATAATTGACAAGCTATGTGCTGTCGGCCCTCCTATTTTGTAGGTGCATTGGTCTTGGCCAGTAGAGGACCCCTATTGATTTTGGGGTCAGGGAGGGTCAAAGGTTGCATTGACCGTGTATTATAAAATGCTTTCCTATCAATAACTTGATAACCAGTGGATTCTTGACCTTCAATCTTTACAGATGCATTGCTCTTGGTCAGATGACCTCAATTGATTTTTTTGCGTTAAGGGGTCAGAGGTCAAGATCACATTGACGTAATAGGTAAAAACCCTTTCTGATCAACATCCAAATTCATTGGTCCTTTACTTTCACTTTTACAGGTGCATATTGACCTTGTATGTAAAGACTGTTTCTGACCAATAACTCAACAACTCAAGTTGCCTTGGTTGATATTTTTAATAAACTAAAAATCCTTTAGGTACACACATACATTTCAAGGTCTTATGCAATATAACAACTTGGATGACATTAATGAGGCCTACATGATTCATAACATTAATGCATATATTATTTGGTAAGATTTGTAGTAACTTTGTCAAAAAAATTCTGCACACAACATTTGTGCTCACAATTAACTAGTGACTAGTCATGACCAGTAATTAACCCTTATTGATTTTTTGATCATTTAAGGTCAAAAGTCAGTCATAATAACCTGATCACATGACTAAATGGGGGCATACATGTTTTACAAACATATCTTGTTATTTAATAGGTATAATCGCTTTGCTACATCATTTACAAAAACTGTATCTATATAAAAATCTTGGCATTCACAAAACTGACACTTTAGTGATATCATACAACATATTTACTTTCTGACACAATGACATTAATTGTTAACGATATCAATTATCATCTATGCATATTTATTCGATCTGATTGAAAAGGTCTGACTAGAACTTTATATAAATAATTCCAGCTGTTATGAACTTGTGACAGTCTTGTATGACTTTAATGCACATTTCCTGTCTGATAAATAATACACATATCTATTAACACTGTAGCTTTATCATATGTAAACAACACAACGTGTAGAGTATTTAGATTGGAAACAGCAGTTTATATAAAGGAATTATTTTCAATATGTCAGGCAGCAAACACACACGAAATAGCTGTATACTGCTTTTAAAATGTCATTAATGTTTTAGTGAATAGTTTATTTAACATTAAGAAGTATTAACATAACATTAACAAAAGAGTTATAAATGACAAAGATAGTGTCATAAATAATAAGGCTACCAATAACGTTTATCAACTCATATGCAAATAGAATAAACCCGAACTTTACTCGTACTATCAGCAGTAGATTATGTTTAGTTTTCAAGCTCTTTAGTATTAATATGGTTATTGATATGTTCAATTCATATAAAGTTCAAAATTTCCATTTATTTCTTTGCATATTCATAAAGTATATAATAATGTGTACATGAACACGTAAGTGAAAATGTACATTTACAGAACAAGACTGTTTCTTGCCCACAAATTCACCTTGCAGTGGTACGAAATTCTATGATAAAAAACTCCGAACTAATCTGTTCAAATAAAAGCAGTTTTACTTTGTACGAATATCATGTTTAATAAGATACTTCTTGTTATTTCTCAAAAGATGTTCAATTCTTGTAAATGTTACATAATTCCAGAAAAATATTCATTTGTCACATAGAAGAACTCTTTTTGGCTTTTCTGGCATGTTGGCATTTTGCCTTTTTAAAGTGAATAATTGTTTAGTATGGCGGTCAAAATTCTATTTTGGTTATATTTTGCTTTCTATTTTTGACTTCAGTTAAATATATTGAGGCGACATTGAAGTCCCTGTCGAAGCAAAGAGATGAAAAGAATCCACTTATTCGAACTTATTTAGTGGCATCCCACTAAGAAATAAAATGGGGTTGCGATTCTTTTACCACAAGGGGCTGTTAAAGCAGCACAGCAAGAACAATCAGTATTGTTGTGTCCTTAGATAATAATAATTTTCATTGGATAATAAAAATGAGGAATGTCAGTATTGTTTTAGGAAAATTCTGAAACAAATGTTTTATATTTCTGATCTAGGACCTGAGAAGACAAAGAGATTTGCTGCATACTATTTATTTTGTCCAAACTCGTGCTATCTGACAGAGTAGCACCTTTCACTATTCATAGTAAATTTATGTCTGTTAGAAGGTTTGTCTACAAAGAAGGCTTTGTCGATTAGTAACAATTTTTGAAGCAGACAACGAAAAACTCAAAGCATGCCAAAATTGTTACAAATGAACGTCGTTAATAAGATGTATTAAGAGCCATTTTCAAAGGACTTGAACAGGCTTAATCAAACCGAGCCTACAAAATTTTCATTTTTTTTGTTTTGGACGTTTTTTGGACTCTTTTTTCCCTTATTGTGATGCAATAATACTAGAATAAATCAAACTTTGCTTAAGTATTTCCTTCTGTCTTTAACTTAGAAGTACACTTTTTTTACTATGTGTCCCTTTTATAATGTACACCGGTATTTAAAAGCCTAAAATGTTTCAATTTCTTTGTTTCTATGTTAAAGACGCATCCGGCACAGAACAACAGCTTGAAATGGGTTCCGAAGAGGTAGATATTGAAAGAGAAAGTAAGTTACTATCTGTAACAGTTATTTCTTTGTTGATAATTATGCCTCCTTCAAGGAAGTGGGGGTATATTGCTTTGCATTTGTCTGTCTGTTTGTCCGTCGGTCCGTAGAACAAATTGTTTCCGAGTGATAACTTCCTAGGAACTTCAAACTTGGTATGATGACTGTTCATGACCAGTAGATGACCCCAATTGATTTTCGGTCAAGGGGTCAAAGGTCAAGGTCACATTGACATTGGAGGTAAAATTATTTCCGAGTGATAACTAAAAAGCATAGGCTTAGGAACTTCAAACTTGGTATGATGATTGTTCATGACCAGCAGATGACCAATATTGATTTTGGGGTCAAGAGGACAAAGGTCAAGATCAAATTGACCTTGTAGGTAAAAACTGTTTCCGATCAATAACTTAAGAACCCCTATGCCTAGGAACTCTAAACACATGTAGAGTATTTAGATGGGGAACAGCAGTTTAAATAAAGGAATTATTTTCAGGTCTTTTTATACTTAAAAGTTTATTAACAAAGAAAGAAACCCAAAAGGGCAGACTGTCACTTCACAAGTTTAATCATTTAGATTTTTAATCGAATCATTACACTTACACATGGAAATGTAATACACAAAACAGAACATGAGAAAACGATAAAGATAAAGAACGATGTGTATCTCTTGTAACGGATGTATGATTTGCAAATCATTGAAATATCTACTTCTCCGGTTTTTAAGCAGCATAGACTTACACAAGCAGCCGCTCTGTATGACTGTGCTTATTTGTATAATTTGTCCAGAATCAATCTTTTGTCCTCCATTCGTTACTCGATTCACTTTTAGATTCAATCATTTTTATCTGATTTAATCAATTTCTTTTAAATTTTGATATAGTGTAAACCAAATGTTGTAACTTGCTTGGGCCCTTACAGGATAATCTCTATATGTCATTAATTGCATAATTCTCGCTTGTTCTCGCTTGTTCTGATCGTTGTTTATTCACATGTATGCATTATACCCTTTAACAATATTAGATTGAATATTTGTTAACTGGATATTGTTAGGGAGTAAACTTATATTTTCAATGGTTTGAAAGGCTCTTTAGTGATATCATGTCATACATAATTATACTTAATTAAGCTAGTGAATAGTTTATTTAACATGGTAATTATTAACATAACATTAACATAATAGATAAAAATGAAAATGGTATGTTCTAAAATAATGTGGCTACGATACTTCTTTTATTTCTTAAATTATATTTAATTCTTGTAATTGTTACATTATTCAAGAAAAATAATAATTTGTCACAGAGAGGAACTATCTTTTGCTTTTCTGCCATGTTGGCATTTAGTCTATCTATAGTAAATAAGTGTTTGTATGGCGGTCAAAATACTACTTTGGATAAATTATTTTACCTTCATGACACATTACAGTACATTCAATTCTACATTCTTCAGTTGTCAAACGGGTAACATGCTCTATATCCATTAGAAAGGTTATATTTGACATTTCAAAAGAATTAAAATTATGGATTTATGAGGCATTATGATCATATTATCAGCTGTTAACTTACCATACGGAAAAACATTAGAATTGAGCTCTCCTAATACTATATGAGCGTCTATATGAAACTGGAAATCGTTATCACAAGACATTTTTAACTTTCGTTAAATATATTTGAGCTCCATTGCAGTCCAATATCGAAATTAAGAGATGCGAAGACTCCAGTTTTCGAACTTATTTAGTCGCCTGTCATGAAGGGATACAATGCGGTTGCAATTCTGTTACCACAAGGGTCTGTTAAAGCAGCAGCAGCAGTAACAACAACAATCAGTATTGTTGTGTCATTAGATAACAATAATATTATGGGATTATAAAAGTGAGGAATGTCGGTATTGTTTAAGGAAAATTCTATAACAAATGTTTTATATTTCTGATCTAGGACCGGAGAAGACAAAGAGATTTGCTGCATACTATTTATTTTGTCCAAACTCGTGCTATATGACAGAGTAGCACCTTTCACTATTCATAGTAAATTTATGTCTATTAGAAGGTTTGTCTACAAAGAAGGCTTTGTCGATTAGTAACAAGAACATTCAAATTTTGAAGCAGACAACGAAAAACTTAAAGCATGCCAAAATTGTTACAAATAATCGTCGTTGTATTAAGAGCCATTTTCAAAGGACTTGAACAGGCTCAATCAAACCGATCCTGCAAAATTTTCATTTTTGTTTTTGTTTTGGACGTTTTTAGGACTCTTTTTTCCCTTATTGTGATGCAATAATACTAGAATAAACCAGACTTTGCTTAAGTATTTCTTTCTGTCTTTTACTTAGAAGTACACATTATTTTACTATGTGTCCCTTTTATAATGTACAACGGTATTTAAAAGCCTAAAATGTTTCAATTTCTTTGTTTCTATATTAAAGACGCATCCGGCACAGAACAACAGCTTGAAAATGGTTCCGAAGAGGTAGATAGTGAAAGAGAAAGTAAGTTCCTGTCGCAAAAATTAAATGCTACTATCTGTAACAGTTATTTTTTTTGTTGATAATTATGCCTCCTTCAAGGAAGTGGGGGTATATTGCTTTGCATTTGTCTGTCTGTTTGTCCGTCGGTCCGTAGAACAAATGGTTTCCGAGTGATAACTTCCTAGGAACTTCAAACTTGGTATGATGACTGTTCATGACCAGTAGATGACCCCAATTGATTTTCGGTCAAGGGGTCAAAGGTCAAGGTCACATTGACATTGGAGGTAAAAACTGTTTCCGAGTGATAACTAAAAGCATAGGCTTAGGAACTTCAAACTTGGTATGATGATTGTTTATGACCAGCAGATGACCAATATTGATTTTAGGGTCAAGAGGACAAAGGTCAAGATCAAATTGACCTTTTAGGTAAAAACTGTTTTCGATCAATAACTTAAGAACCCCTAGGCCTAGGAACTCTACAACACGAGTAGAGTATTTAGATGGGAAACAGCAGTTTATATAAAGGAATTATTTTCAGGTCTTTTTATACTTAAAAGTTTATTAACAAAGAAAGAAACCCAAAAGGGCAGACTGTCACTTCACAAGTTTAATCATTTAGATTTTCAATCGAAATCATTACACTTACACATGGGAATGTAATATACCAAACAGAACATGAGAAAACGATAAAGATAAAGAACAATGTGTAATTCTTGTACCGGATGTATGATTTGCAAATCATTGAAATATCTACTTCTCCGGTTTTTAAGCAGCATAGACTTACACAAGCAGCCGCTCTGTATGACTGTGCTTATTTGTATAATTTGTCCAGAATCAATCTTTTGTCCTCCATTCGTTACTCGATTCACTTTTAGATTCAATCATTTTTATCTGATTTAATCAATTTCTTTTAAGTTTTGATATAGTGTAAACCAAATGTTGTAACTTGATCGGGCCCTTACGGGATAATCTCTTTATGTCATTAATTGCATAATTCTCGCTTGTTCTCGGTTGTTTTGATCGTTGTTTATCCACATGTATGCATTATACCCTTTAACAATATTAGATTGAATATTTGTTAATTGGATATTGTTAGGGAGTAAACTTATATTTTCAACGGCTTGAAAGGCTCTTTTGTGATATCATGTCATATATAATTATACTTAATTAAGCCAGTGAATAGTTTATTTAACATGGTAATTATAAACATAACATTAACATAACAGTTAAAAATGACAATGGTATGTTCTAAAATAATGTGGCTACGATACTTTCTTTATTTCTTAAATTATATTTAATTCTTGTAATTGTTACATTATTCAAGAAAAATAATAATTTGTCACAGAGAGGAACTATCTTTTGCTTTTCGGCCATGTTGCCATTCAGTCTATCTATAGTGAATAAGTGTTTGTATGGCGATCAAAATACTACTTTGGATAAATTTATCTACCTTCATGACACATTACAGTACATTCAATTCTACTTTCTTCAGTTTTCTAACGGGTAACATGCTCTAAATCCATTAGGAGGGTTATATTTGACATTTCAAAAGAATTAAAATTATGGATTTATTAGGCATTATGATCATATTATCAGCTGTTAACTTACCATACGGAAAAACATTAGAATTGAGTTCTCCTAATACTATATGAGCGTCTATATGAAACTGGAAATCGTTATCACAAGACATTTTTAACTTTCGTTAAATATATTTGAGCGACATTGCAGTCCCATACCGAAGCTAAGAGATGCGAAGACTCCAGTTTCGAACTTATTTAGTCGCCTGTCATGAAGGGATAAAATGCGGTTGCAATTCTGTTACCACAAGGGACTATTAAAGCAGCAGCAGCAGCAGCAGCAGCAGTAGCAGTAACAACAACAATCAGTATTGTTGTGTCATTAGATAACAATAATATTAATGGGATTATAAAAGTGAGGAATGTCGGTATTGTTTAAGGAAAATTCTAAAACAAATGTTTTATATTTCTGATCTAGGACCGGAGAAGACAAAGAGATTTGCTGCATACTATTTATTTTTTCCAAAATCGTGCTTTTTGACAGAAAAGCACCTTTCACTATTCATAGTAAATTTATGTCTGATAGAAGGTTTGTCTTCAAAGAAGGATTTGTCGATTTGTAACAAGGACATTCAAATTTTTGAAGCAGACAACAAAAAACTTTAAACATGCCTTTATGTCACAAATAAACGTCGTTTAAAAGTTGTATTAAGAGCCAATTTCTAAGGACTTGAACAGGCTAAATAAAACCAATAAAATATGATAAACAAGATCAACAAGGAAAGGCGGCGTTCAATGAACGCAATCCCAATACAACCCAGGAACAAGAACCAGCGACAAGGAGCCCAGGCGGACCCAAACAACATCAGGACAGGGCACAAGGCTGAGCACGAACAGGCCAATCACCAAAACGATAAACAACCTGCAACCGATTAGGAATTCAAAGAAATAAAATTGAAGATTGAATAATAGAAAATAATTTGTTACTGATAAAAATTCAAAGAAAACAAATGATTGAATAATAAGCCCACAAAGACAAAGTGCACAGGGGAAGGGGACAGTAGACCCGGAGACGAGAGAGACGGGGTGGTAAATTTAAGAAATAAGACTAGGGGCAAAGGGGAAGATACTTACCGTAGACGAGAAAACAACAAGGGACAAAAGCAAAAGTGTCGCCAAAGCAGTATGAAACAATATAGACATTACATCTGAAGAACGCAGAGGGGCGCCGCCTTTAAACAGTCAGCAGCACAAGTACTGCTGGGGCGGTAAAACCGGTTAATAGTGCACAAAATCTCACTCTTGGCCCCACCATGTTCCTTTAAACGAGACAGTGTAAATGAAATGAATCCTCGCAAATGCAATTTAAACAGCTGTTATGGTTACAAGAGGTTAAATAAGTAAAACATCAAAATGATCATGTAGAAACATATAAAAGTAAACCCAATAAACATAAAAAGTACTAAATGTCCTAAAGGAAGACAGAGCAACAAGAAAATCACTTTCAAGGGCCCGACGAAGCAAGAAAGAAGACGAATATTAAGACAATTCAGTCCCAAAGGGCTTTATGAACTGTCCATCATAGAGTTTCCCACTTGTCCGTCAGATGTAATCAAAAGAGGAAAGCGTAGTGTCTAACTGTAAAAGGGTTGAACACTTAACATGCAGTATGTCTTAAAATAGTAAGGCATTAACCAATTTTAGCAAAACGTTTAATGATTTTAGTAAAAACAGACAAATTACCATGACCCAAAATCTTACGAAGTTTGAAAATCACATCGCCATAAAAACCAGGCTGGCTAATCCCTTGTCGCAGAAGAGTTTTTAAATCACTATTGAATTTTGAAATTAATCAAAATTACGATTGTAAAATTTTGTAAAATACTTCCGTTTTTATGATAGCTGTAGCCCTGTTTTAGAAGCTTGCTGGTTATGAAAATATTCCGCTCGTTGAAATCCTTTACATTACTACAAGCTCTATCGAATCTAACTGAGAAACATATACCCCGTAAGATGTTGCATGGGGTACGTCTACATCTAAATGTGGATAATTAAGTAAACAAAAGTCAAAGTCATCTTGTTTATCTTAGATTTTCGTGTGAATAGAATTATTGTTGATAGTAATATGAAGATCCAAAAAAGATGTACTAAGATTTCAAGAGTTCGTTTTATAAAGTTGTAGTTCATGGGGATAAATGTCAGGCATCATTTGATCAAAATAAGGATTGTCTAAATTAAAAATATCATCAAGATATCTGGAAATATTATTAACTGCGACTATAACATCTTAGTGTTTATCTTCAGATAGACTCCACATAAAGTCTCTTTCATAGCAGTACAAAAACAAATCGGCGACCAGGGGTGCACAATTAGCACCCATAGAAATTCCTATGATCTGATTAAATAGGGTATTACCAAACCTGACATAAATGTTGTATAAAAGAAAAGAGAGTGCTCTACAAACTTCGTCCACATAGTATAATATTTAACAATAACTTAAGTGAAAAAAAAGCTTTGTTACAATTACATGGTAGAAAGGTAACCTTTTTCCCTGCAAACATTTTCTGAAGTAGGGAAATCAGTTTATCATTAATTAATTTATGTGGCAAAGTTGTATAAAAAGTAGAAAAAATTGTATGTACTGACAGTTGAAGCTTGATAGTTCTTAATTGTGATTTTATCAAAGATTTCACCAGAATTTTTAATAGACTTAAAGAGATGTTTGCCTGTGTTTTCATAGACTTTGTCACAATATCTAATTACATTTATTTTAATGACAGTCAAACAAAACGTCAATAAAATAGACAGTTTACTTGTAGTGCAAGATGTAGAGTTAGCAATGAATCTGGCTTTGTAAGTTTTTTTATGTAATTTAGGAATCCAATACAAAATAGGAAGTTTGTGTTCTTTTTTATTAATTTGGACTTTAAAATTGGAAATATTAGTGATATGATTGTTTACAGTGTTTTTAGGAGGCAGGGGTTTTAGAATACGCCTTAGTAAAATTTAGTTCCTTATGCAAAACGTTAATGTAATGGATTCTTCATACAATTATAATATTATTAATCACCTTGTCTGCTGGCACCAAAACAAATTTTGAAGGAAAAGCTAGGATATCCTTTTTCAGATGTCTTACAGTAAGTCTTGGTTTAGGTGGCAGAAGATGTTCATTTCCACGATTAAAATATTACGTGAATCAATAATTTTAAAGATGCTACGTTTCCATGTGACTAGAGCATTACTATCCGTATTTTAACGGCGACACCATGTGACCGAAAAATCCTCTATAGGTTCAGCAATCTGACTACGACAAGCATTAAAATCAATCTCAGAAGGAATTCTGTATTTAGGTCTTTTCAAGAATAAGTTACGAATTCTTTTGTCTGCAATTATATCAAAATTACCTGTGATTATATGGCCAACATCTGAGTTACAGAATTAAGAAGTATTGCAGTCTCAAGTTGTTAAAGTATTAAACTGAATATCTAAGTCAGAGACCACGATGTTGTAATCAAATATGGTATTTCTAACTGGTTTCTTATATTTACAGCCAATAATTGGTATCTCGGAGTTTTTGAAGTATAAAGGAACTGAATCAATGACACGTTTATCGCCAAAAACACTTGGTAAACCGACGAAATCGATACCTTTATTAAGAAAGGTTACTTCGCATGCAAAATTTTCAATTTTTGTTGTTTTAGACGTGCTTTATGGATTCTTTTTTCCCTTTTTGTGATGCAATAATACTAGAATAAATCAAGGTCTTGCTTAAGTTTTTCTTCCTGTATTTAAATAAGAAGTAAACATTATTTTACTATGTGTCCCTTTGATAATGTACCCCTATATTTAAAAGATAAAACATTTGCTTTTCTTTGTTCCTATATTCAAGACGAATTTTGGACTGAGAAACAGCTTGAAATGGGTTCCGAAGAGTTTGTTACTGAAGGAGAAAGTAAGTTCCTGTTGCAAAAATTGAATGCTTCTATCTGTAACAGTTTTTTTTTAATATTGATAATTATTTCATAGTTAAATAATTGCCTCTGCTACATTATTTACTAAAACTGTATCTTGATAAAAAACTTGACATTTAAGGTAACGATAAAACATTCTTACTTTCTAACACATTCTGTTGACAAAATGACGTTAATTGTTGACAATATCGATTATCATCTATTCATATCTCTTCGATCCGATTAAAAAACTATAAGTCTGACCAGAACTGTATATTAATCATTTCAGCTGATATGAACATGACTATTCTTGTGACAACCTTGTATGACTTTCATGCAATATTAGATGATGAAATATCTTTCAGAGCCGGAGACGTTTTCATTACTTTTAGGCGGAATCTTAAGTATTTGTATTTTTAATTTTATAAACTGAAAGAAATATATATATATACTGTCATTCATTTTTATTGATAATTCAATTTTGTGCTCGTTTAATATATTTTTCAAACAAAAGTTTTCTCTTAACATTCATATATCTACTGTACTGTGCATCGGTCGAATGTTAAACTAATTAATTTTGTGCAAAGGGAGCGTAGCATATATCATAAAACATAAAAGATGAATTTAAACTAATTAAAGCTAAGTAATTAATACATTATATCAAGAGATGTTACTCATTTATACGTACCGTGTTCCATATTAATCTGCTTATCTTGTTCTCATTTTAGTGACAACAATATATGGATTAAAGCAACACACCAGGGATCAGGAGAGATGGGGTTCATACCGAGAAATTATGTTGTTACCGATTTCAAAAAATATTACTTAAAAGAGTAAGTGACATTGAATTTGAAACATAGGAATCATTAATAAATATTACTACAGACTTCTTCGACTGTAAATACAATCAGGTCCCTTACATCGGGTAACATTGACTTAAACTGACCTTTTTAACTTGGTAATGTATTCGCGATCAAACATCAAAAAAATTATTAAACTTTGCAAGATCTTAAAAACATTTGAAAAAAAGTTGAGAAATCAAATCTGTGTTTAAATGATCTGAATTCAGTTATTCGTATAATCTTTTTGTTTTCCTTAACCTTTTCCCTTATATAAGCGTGTTTCGACAGCTTTTCGCCCCCCCCCTTTTTTGAGGCCTCAAACAGTGAAAAAATGCCCTATTTAGGCCCAAAGCACTGTTTTTCGTTTGAGAAATGTTGTTTAAAAAGTGACCACTTTTTTGGCGCCGTCCCCCATCCAAATATTACATCAGGGGTTGCCCTTTGGGGGGTTTAAAAGGGGACGGCGTTCCCCTCATCACCAAAAACATTTTGGACATGTGAAAGGCTAAAATTGGCCTCAGGTCGATCTTAGGGTAACTAGTAACCGACGCTGAAAAGCCTTTTACTTTTTCTCAATTCATTGAGAAGTTGCAGCACTTTAAAATCAGTTTTGATGGAAAAAACAATGGAAAATAGAATAGTGATTTTTGGCAATTTTGAGACGTCCCCCGTTGTCATGGTAACAGGAAATTTACCATTGAGCATGCTGTTACATAGGCTATGGTGTAGTCAACATTTGTGCCAAGTTTCATTAGTATTGAAGCAATTTTCATAGTTTCATAGCAGTTTGAACTTGTTACAGGAGGCTTTTCAATGAAAACGGCCATTTTTCGCAATATGCTCATGGGGTAAAAGGTTAAGAGGTAGATAGTAGAAAAATAACTACGCCTCAAAATCGTGCTCTCCTTTTTTAACCTTATCATAAAACATGCAACACCAAATTTGCTAGGGATCACCGAAATCTCATGGCAAATTTCAGTCCTATTATCATCATTTTAAAATCATAATTCCTCTAACGATACACCTGTACGGGGATCTCATAATCGTGTACTTAAGTTATCGATTTGTCATGTACGCCTTGCACAATAAGCACGTGGAAAAGCATACCCATAGAAATTTGATGTTTTATGGTTATGTGCTTTAACTTAATCGTGTACAAGCAGCAAAACTTCTCTCGTTTTATTGTTAAACTGTGTTCGAAATTAACAAACTATGGCAAATCGACAGGTTTAGACGTCGTCTTAGTGAAGATGAGATAAACAGGAGTATTAGAATGTTGGAGGCTGGCCGTTCTCAAACGCACGTTGCCCCTGTCCTTGGGGTATCCCAGAGCGTTGTCTCCAGGATGTGGAACCGATTCCAAATGACTTGAAATGTCTTGCAGGGCCACGCTGGAGGTCGGGAACATTCAACGACTCAAGCCAAGGACCGAAATATTGTCCTTCAGGCCAGGCCCCAACGGTTCTCGAACGCTACGACCTTACGTAACGACTTCTAGAATGAAACTGGTGTGCGTGTTAGCACAAAAACTGTTAGAAACATGTTACATGAGGCTCGGTTGAGGTCACGGAGGCCAGCAATTATCATTTTTTGGACACAACGCCATATTCAAGAGCGTTTTCAATGGGCGCAGACTCATGTCACATGGACAGTTAATAATTGGACCCCGGTCCTCTTCACTGATGAGTCAAGGTTTTATGTGGACTTCACGGACAGACGGGCTTGGAGAATTCAAAATGAACGCTTAGCTCCAGTATGCGTTGCAGAACACGACCGTTTTGGCGGGGGCTTAGTAATGGTGTGGGCTGAATAGAGCTCAGAGGAAAACGAACTTACACATCATTGAAAACGGTATACTGAGGGCAGGTAGGTACGTCAAAGAAATCTTAGGCGTCCATGTACCAACGTACGCTGGAGCAGTCGGTCCTGATTTCATTCTAAGGGATGACAACGCCCTTGCACACAGAGCCAACATCACAAACAGATATCTTGAGAAGGCAACTATAGTTTTCATATATTGGCCAGCGAGGTCCACGGATTTAAATCCAATTGAGCATGCTTGTGATATGCTACAGAAAGCAATTTCTTCACGCCACGTCGAACCAACAACAGTTCAGGAGCCAAGACATGCATTCATAGAGGTATTGGATTCCTCATCACAAGGTCTACAGGTTCGTCAGCAGCATGTGGCGAAGATGTCAGACCGAAATTAATACCCGCGGACACCATACTTGGTATTAAACACCCTAAGCCAACCATTTACTTATTTGTAAGATTTTTTATTCCACTATATGATCTCCAAATGTTGATTTCGTCCAGCACACCCTTTCCGCAACAGACACACATCAAATATCACTTCCTTTGTCATAATTATCATAAAAATCAATTCCTAACTAATTATATTTAATTCCTATTAATCGATTTGCACATTTATTACAAATACACAAAAGTATCGCACTGTGGAAAAAGTGATCCCTAGCAAATTTTGAGTAGTATATTTTCGAATGGTTATAATAACCAATCTGATTCACAACGTCATTATGAATTTTACTGTATTTGTGATAACGGTCATCCTTTTGAAGAGTTTTTACAGGAATGACATATTGTTCACATTGCAAATTATCCACAGGACAAAAGATGCGAGTAAATCCTTTTTGTAAATTTAGGATTATCTACTACATTAAATCTTGCAAAAACTATATCTTTATTAATTGGTACTAAAACCCCGGAATATGTCTACCATACGATTTTGGTTAATACTGTGGAATTAGAATACAAGCCGACTATTTGTTAACTGATTTTTATAGAGACATAGTAGGAACTATTTGATTAAAAGGAAATTTAACATCTAAGTTCAGAGCAGTACCATTAAAACCTGCTATCGGTGGTGCACAATTTCTATCCATATAACAACGTGGTCGCAAACCTTTCAAAACCTAAATTTTATTATTCAATGATAAGCTTAAAAAATGCGTCTCGAGATATCAACCTTAATTTTGTTTGGGTCAAAATTATGCAAACACGACGTAACGTCGTAGAACCAATATAAATCCTTAAGATCACACGAACAAATTATTATAAAAATATAAATAACAACCAGTAAAGACTCAATATCAAATAGATTGTGTTTAATTTTCAAGAAGAAATCGTGAATAAGCAGCAAAATCATAATAAAAGCGATAGTTACAACGACTTTTATTGGTGCACTCTAACTAAAACACCACAGTTAAATATAAACTGCCGGACATTGAATTAAAGAATAAAACACATAATTTTTTTTTAATTTACTAGATGGTGGCATAAATTCAACAGAAGAGATACAAAAAAGCAGCTGTCGGCACCTCATTTCGGACCAGGAGCGTTTATCATAAGATCCGCACCCGGTAAATGGATATTTAAAGAATAATAACATTACGCTCAGGTTGTTATATAAATTATTCTTTAAAGCTTTTTATTTCTATGGAAGGGAGCAATAGTGACATAGAAAGGCACAACTGTCGCATTCCTATTCATCATTTACTAAATGATTTTTTTTATTAAATTGACATGATGAAAATGTACGATTCTAAGCCTGAGCAAGAAATAAGTTAATTAAAAAATATTGTTTTGTGAGTTAGTAATGGACATTCCAGGCCTTAGTTTTACAAAAACACAAGTTTATTTCGATATATTTATTTTATTTTAGAAAACATGTCACTGGTTTTATCCGTTAGAAAAGCAGAGATGGGAGCAAATACAGTTAAAACCCGGCATTACAAAATTAAATGTACAAACGACGGGAAATTTCGTCTTTCAAAAAATCGCCTGTTTGCTGATATGACTGATTTGATTAAATTCTGTCAAAGTAAGGTCTTTGCCTTTGTCGTTACTTTAAATAATGGCGATCATATGGTGTAAATATACGTCTTATATATATTTGGTCAAGATGTGGATATTATATAAATGAATAATCGTTTTGATTTTTACGCGTACACTTATGTTCGTTAGAAGAGGCAAATGCCTTCCATCAATCCATTTTAAGATTTTGTTGATTTTGTAGTAGTAATGTTTCGATAAAACTTTTTGACGTGGTGATAAGCAGAATGTATTGTTCAAGTTAAATCTTACTTAAGTCTAATTATACAGGATTAAACCTTGCACGAAGACCATAACGTTTAATTTAATATTTGTCAATCTTTTTACCATTACAGCGAAAATAATTATGCTTTATAATTATGGACTTAAAAATATCACCCATAACGTATTTCTTATAAAGTTTGCATGTAGTACAAAATATTTACTCCTTATAGACATGAAAATTAAAATTAGCAATCTTATTTCAGATCATTCGAATAATGGTTTATGTTGCAGACTAGGGAAACAGGTTCCAAAAACAATTCCTGACGTGCCTTTCAGAGATCTAGAATCGCCAAACAAATTGGTGACAGTCCGCCAAATTGTGTGTCCAGGCATTAGCACGGGTACGTTTCTGAGAGCTTTCCTTAAATATATATTTATATATCTGAAACTTTAATGGTTTCATTATGCTTCTTCCCATCCATGTTATAATTTTAATAGTTGCTTAAATGTTTACACAGAATTTGTCCTTTCTTGAAATTACAACAGATACATTCACATTCTTATTTTTTACGTTTCCGCTTGTGTAATAAATTATTGTAAGTTATGTCAAAATTCAGTTTGCAATAAATGCAAGGAAACATACCTTAAAAATATTTGCCTTGTTAGTACAAAGTAAAAGATATTTGCTATAGTAGTACAAGTACATCAAATAAATTCATAGACAGAAATAATATAATTATTAAGACGTTTTACATGACAATCTGTCTCCTACCTCGGACACTACAAAATAATACGAGACTTAATCTTATTCATAATAACTGGTAATATTACACAACATTTTATTCTCAGGTGAATGGAAAAACCGAGATGTTACAATAAAAGAATACAGCCAGTTGGAGAATGAAAACTTCTTAACAGAGATAGATATATTGAAGCGATTGAAACACCATAATATTATAAATCTACTGGCCGTGTTCACAAAAGAGAAACCGTTCCTGATGGTTTTTGACATGATAACAATAGGTACTCTCCATAGTTATCTCAGACAAGATATGGGAAAGACCATAACACATGATCAACTTCTCGATATGGCAATTCAGGTAGATCAACGTGTATTGTTTACATATGAAAATCTCTCATTATTGTTATTAAACTTGTTAATTGTTATGACCATCGTCATAATATTAGTAATTATTGTATTTAATTTAACATATTAATAATTATAATGAAGTTACCTAATAAAAAGCTTAAAGCAATTTACCACAATTGCTCAAACAATAGAAATGAAATAATCTCAGAATACAAATAACCTAGATGGTTCAGCAAACATGTGCAATTTATGTGTCAGCATTGTCTTTAGCATTTACCTCAATGTTACTTTTAATTATTTATTTATATTTACAAATAAAACGCTTTTTGGAATATAATTTTCTTTTTATTTCCCTAGATTGCAAAAGGTATGGATTATCTGTGCAAAGAACAAATTGTCCATAGAGATCTTAGGACAGAAAAAATACTTGTCGGGCATGGAAATCAACTCAAAATTGCCGGACTTGAAATGGCAAAAAGGGTTCAGAATGATGGTTATGTTTCACTAGACCGTATGTTAAATATTTTCATTTTTGTAAGGTCAGACGGTGATCAAAGTAAAAATCGGAAAATATAATTTACGTTACTTAACACAGCGAGCAATGTTTCAGTCCGTTTTAAATCTGTATAAATCGATTATTGTTTTTTGAATAGCGTTTTACTATTTCATGTTCCGAAAAATAATAACAGTGAACATTATAGCTACAATATTTATCACCATGCACTATTAAAGGACCAAATGAACTGTGTACCCAAATTGTGCTGCTCCTTGAACTTTTGAACCGGTATGACTAAATTACGCAACGGAGATGTTTTGGCGCAAATGGCACACATTTTTCACAAGTTAGATTTTCTTGAACAATTTTGGGTTTGAGGTATGCAGCTGTATATACTGTTTATTCCAATCAAATGATATATACATTTTTTTATTCAAAACGGGGACTAAACCTTTTACGAGTACTGCATGAGCATATTGTGAAAAAGGGCCTTTTTCATTGAAAAGCCACCTGTTATAAGTTCAAACCGCTAAGTAACTATAAAAATGTTTCAATACTGATCAAACTCGGCACAAATGTTGACTGATCCATAGTTTTTGTAACAGCATGCTCAATTTTAAATTTCCTGTTTCCATACCAATGGATGGACGACTGAAGGTTGCCAAAAATCACTATTTTGCGTTGTGTTTTCCCATCAAAACTGATTTCAAAGTACTGCAACTTATCAATAGATTGAAGATAGAGTAAAAGGCTGACACATTACCTTAAGATCGTCTGAGGTCATTATTAGCCGCAGAAAAGACCAAAATTGTCTTGGCGACAAAGCGGGCTACTGCCCTGTTTCACATCCGCGTCTAGCACCTCCTTGATGTATCTTTTGATAGGGGACGGTGCCGAAAAAGTGATCAATTTTTAACACAATTTCTATACGAAAAACAGTGTTTGGGGCCTAAATAGAGCATAACACAATATTTAATGCCTGAACAGATGGGGTGGGGGTGGGGGTGAAAAGCCGTGAAAAAACGTTGATATGAGGTAAAAGGTTAACCAAAAATGATGAAAACCCTTGGAATTACCAAAAATCTATTTCTTTTCA
This sequence comes from Ruditapes philippinarum, assembly GCF_026571515.1. Taxonomy (NCBI): domain Eukaryota; kingdom Metazoa; phylum Mollusca; class Bivalvia; order Venerida; family Veneridae; genus Ruditapes; species Ruditapes philippinarum. The sequence goes on from NW_026863500.1 coordinate 94,901, forward strand.
TGTTAACACGTGTCCTTACACATGGTTCAGGTTAATAATTGTTGTTTTTTTGGCATTATATTATTTTTGAAATTTTACTTTTCTGTATGAGCATATTATGGAAAATAACTGTTTTCATTGAGAAACCTCCTGCTGAAAGGTCAAACTGCTATAAAATAACTTTTTGGGTTGTTTTCTCCATCAAAACTGATTTCAAAGTACTGTAACTTCTCAACAACAAGGATCAATTTTTAATACATTTGTATAACGAAAACATTTGGATAAATGAGCTTAATCAAAATTTTAATGCTTTAAAGATGTGGTGGTAAACCTTTGAAACAACTTTATAGTAAAAGGTTAATGATGAAACCCTTTAATTAAAAAATCTATTTCTTTACATTTAACAGTGAAATGTTCAGTAATATGATGCGTCGGAATATTATCGTTCAAAACATTTAAAAAATCAAAATGTAAAACAAACTTTCATTATGATACTTTATTCAATATACATGTATATAATTTATACTATGTTGTTAAATAATTGTAATTTATAATAATTCATTGTGCCTTTTATGCACAAATATCTCCAAATATTATCGAATTGAAAAATCTTCCAGCTGCAAAAAGACTTTTCGCACGTTTCTTTTTAAAGAAGCAAATTTGTAATATCTATTCTTTATAACATTAATTGTATCGTATATTACAGCCATGGACAAGATTGCAATTAAGTGGACTGCACCGGAAGTGTTTAATGAAGATAAATTCACAATTCATTCAGATGTGTGGGCCTTTGGTGTGTTACTTTATGAGATGATTACTTTTGGAAGTATACCTTATCTAGGTTTGCAATTTTTTTTTCATAAGTCGATATTTTTAAGCATAATTGAAAAGGAAACAAATAAAGGTATTTTAAAGAAAATTTAAATTGTTCCAAGATGTTTATTAAGGACAGGGGTATATGCAAGAAGCTACAGTCAGTATTACTTCAAGAGATAATGATATGTATTGTTTCCCTCTCTTGACTAGTCCGTTTTTTGCTTTGTTTTGTTGATTTATGGCTTAAATTGAATTTGCTTTAAGAATAAACTTAGTAAATATTGCAACATATTTTTTTGTGTTGAGAAAAAGAAAACTTAACATCATGACTTCACTCCCTGGTAGTCTGGCTTATCAGTCCAAACTTTGCTGTTAAGATCACGTTGCAACTTAAGTCATTTGTCTAAAATATATTTGCTGAAACAATTCGACAGGATAAGCAATGTTTTCTTTAAACCTCAGAGTACTAGATTATGAAAATCGCCAAAAAGGTATAATAGTAAAGCCTTGTTTTTAGCATTATCCGGGTAAAGTATATGTTATGATTTGATATAATTTCTTTTTGACACAGGTATGCGGTTTTACTTTTTCAGGAATGAACAATCAAGAAACAGTGAATAAAGTTCAAGAAGGGTATAGGATGAAAATGCCAGATGATGGACCTATTCTTTGTCCACGAGAATTATATGACATCATGTTGTTTTGCTGGGACAAAATTCCCACAAAAAGACCCACATTTTTTAGAATTATTATTTTACTTCACAATAATGCTAGTCCAGATACAAAACAGCATCCTGTAAAAGATAAGCATTCTAAAACAGAAACAAAAGCCAAAGGCGGAACAAACAAAAAGACCACAACGGAGAAAAATACTAAAAAGAAATGCGTGTGCATGTAAAACAGACAGACATATACACAATTTCTTTCATTTTAACCAGCTTTACTCGTATAAGCAGAAATCATTTCTGAATCAAAAACATTCAACCGTAATGTTAATACGCAAAAATCATGGTATCGATTTATGTGAGCTGACAATACAAACTTTTATAATTCCTTGAATGTTTCATGCAAACACCCTAACCCTGAAATTTAAATGATTTATTGCTTAAATTTTCGCTTTAACCCCCCACTTCTTAAACGAAAATCTTCTAGGGCGAGGTTTTTGTTTTTCTTTTAATTTTGGTCTTCACAACTGGAGGAAATCAATATTCATGGTGAAATTTTGTCAAAGGCTTTAGGTTGTCAGACTTTGACTGCTGTTAAATAAAATGCATGCCAGGCTGTGTTATCAAAATCACACTTATGTTTGTTAAATAATCAAAACAACTTTTCCAAACCCCAATTACTAGGGTATTTGAATCAAAAACAGTAGCCTTTTAGGAGTATTAACACGTTTTTTTCCATTTTTGCGATGTGACCTAGTTTGACTCTAGTTATCCATCTGAAACGTGACGAGAATTTCTAAACAAATGTTTTGCCTAATTTCCCCAGGGTATTGTGAATTGGAAAATGCCCCAGAAAACCCCAATTTTCAAGCTATGCTAAAAAAAAATCAAAAACTTTTTCTGACAAATGTTCATTTTTTTGGGACTAAAACAATAGAAAATTTAGAGGGGATAACAAATTTTTAAATTTTTAAATTTCCTTAATTTTTTTTAAATCCAAAGAACTGTCAAGATAATTACTTGGGAAAACTCCCTTTAGTCTAATGACAATTGAAACAAAAAGCTACTAGAGTTTTAAACGAACTTTTAAAAATTTAAAAATTTTTAATCATCCCCCTTGGGGGTCAAAAATTTACCTCCCCCGGGGGTTTCAAGTTTCAAATATTTTAAATTTTTTTATAAATTTTTAAAATCAAATTTGTATGAAATTTAAATCCCGAAACTTGTCGCCTCTAAAAAAATTTAAAAATGACCTGGGATCAATATTTGCAAGCCACAGGGTACATTGACATATATGTACATAGCTAAATACATTAATTATCATTTTTTGTTGTAATTGAGTATATTTAGAGATTGCTTGCATTTATTTAAAAATGATTGGAGACCTGTTTTTTGTGACTTGCCAGTTTCAAAACAATACATGTGCATGACAATTTTAGTGATATACAAAATATATGAAATGTAAAATAAGAAAACAAGAACCAACAAGAAGTGCTTGTAATTCTTATATGCATATATCATATTTCCTCAACTAATTGGTTTACAAAACGGGTCATGTTGACATATTTGATGTTTAAAACACGACAAAAACCTTATTTTGTATATTTTGCCCAGAAAGTGTACTTACATTGCAATCGATGGAATTGTTTCAGAGATCTCCCTAGCAGGAGAATGATTTTCTCAGACATATACTTTTAACAATATTACAGATATTAATTGTGCATTGCCAAGTATCATGTAATTGACTTCCCTCGGTAATAAAAAGAAATAATAATTTTTTTTTTTCGAAATGTTTTGTTCGAACTTTCATCCAAAAACAGAGTAAACAATATATATATCTTATTGTAATTCTTAAAATTATCAAGCACAACCATTTATTTTGATCAAATTTTACATCTTTATTTGTATTCACTAGTCTACGTGTCTTACAAGACCACTGCCGTATTAACTTACTTTATTTTTGTTCATGTCTGCTTATCATCAACTACTGTATGAAAATTAATCAATTCACTGACATTCAATGATAAGAGTGTGGACGTTTATAGCAATTACAAACATTTTTGCGCAAAGATTAAGGGTTTTTCTCGAAAAAAAAGTAATAGTTTTTACTTATGAGCATTTTTTCGTAATAAAGTATTCCATTAACCTCAGCAGAATAATCTAAATAATTAAAACGGCCGATTTTGTCATCAAAGACTGTCCTTTACATACTAAAACCCAAACTGAGCATTGCTTTATTGGTTTCCAATAAAAAAATTTTTTAAAAAGTATGAAAATCGAATTCATTTTATTGATCAAAACAGGACAGTATAGTTTGTTATTTACAGTATTATGGAAACTTAATACATCGCCCGAATTATCAGAGGAACATACAGCTTGTCCGTCTATGTGAATAAAAAATATCGTGCGAATCGCAAACATATCTTCGTTGGGTCGCATTTGAATTTGGCAAAAAAGCCAGGAATATCGAGCTGTTAGCACAATAAGACTATAAAACTCTAAATTAAAGTAAAACTTAATCCACATTTAAAGAAGAATCATCTTCTTACGGATATGAAAATATATCTATAAATGGGGTTGAGAGTTAAAAGAATGAAGTACAAATTAAAGATGCTCCAAGAGAGGTATAGAAAGGGTATTCTTATTACAATGTACAAGGGTTTAAAAATCAGGGGAAGGTTAAATAAATAAAAATTCGATGCTAAAGAAAAAGCCACTTATCATTTTTTTTGGGATCTCAAAACCCACACCATATTTATTATAAGCCACCCAAAAACTTTAAATTTTAGAATAGGGTTTAAAAGATTTCCCAAAGACTGGCATAAGTATTGGATCAGTTTATAATTTAGGGAGGTTGGACAAAATCAAATAAAAAAGGTAGGGAAATAGTTTCCAATCATCAAAGCTAACGGCTCGGGTAAAACTATTTTCCTCGGGGTTATATTTTTACTTATCAACTCACAAACCTAGGTATCAGAGCATAGCTCGCATGATTTGCACGATCAGTTTTTTAAAATTAAATGTCCAAGAATCATACCGACTTTCTATAAGATTACTAAAATGGGCCATAACTGATATTATTCATTTCAACATTGCGGTATGGAATCCTTAAATTTCGTTTCGATGAAGAGGTTACTAGATAAATTCAACTGACCACTGGAAATTTTGACCTCAATGTTGTGACCTTGACACTTGGTCACAAGGACATTGCTTGTACGCAACACTCCCGCCTTAACATTTGTAAACAGTTTGCAAATTTAATAAGGCACATTCCCCTAGAATTAAGGGTTTGGCTCTAGACAGTTTTTTCTTCAATTAATTTCAAGTGTGACCTTGTCCCTTTGACCTAGAGACCTTTGATCATGTGTAAAAAGAGCAACACATCTTCTATTTTGAATACACAATTCTATAAAGTATTACAAAATCTTCGACGCATATTGGAGATATACTCCTAGGACAAAAACTCCAAACATAATAATCATCTTAAGGGTAACTTTGACGTTGCATATAATTGACCCTACAGAATTTACATATGGCATAACCATGATCAATTTATTTGTAATCCACCAATAAATGATAACTTAATGTTTTTTTTTTTTTTTTTTTAACAAATCTTCATATTGGTTTTTCTTTCAAAACGTTGAAGTTTATGTTTGACCTTGACCTTTGGTCGCGGGTGCTGAATTTCCATGCGACATCCCGCTCAACAATTTGTTGAACAATGAATAATCAAGTTTTTATCGGCAATGTAGAAATTTTTGCCCTGGACAAGCATTTTTTCATTTGATGTTTTTCTTTGACCTTTTTTAATATGAGCGACCAACCGCTTTATAGTGCTAAATTCTGGAAACAAAGTGATCCCTCGGAAGCATTAATCACAAACAAAATAACAGAAAGAATTGCAGACGGGGGGTTTTGATTGAGTCTGTAGCCATGAGTGATAATGAATAAGTGCAACATCACTCACGCCCCCTAAGCACCGGCTTTGAGCGGTACTTCAATTCTCAACACTTTATAGTGTTGGCATCAATGATCCTGAAGGACCATAAAAATAACAACCACTGAAGTGAAGTACGGGGCAACTTTTTACGGCTGCCACACGGCACTTGACACCTGCTGCGCTAAAGCCTTTCTATTGAGAGACCATTAAAAACCCTTTTCACTTCGTATAGGAGATATCTTCCGGACAAAATTGGCGTTCCCATAATGCGTCCCGTTTTTCAAACGGGCGTTTAAATTGAGTAAAGAATCCAATGATATGCGTTGTTTAAAACAACTAGAACTCCGCTAGTTGGATGTGTCGCCTTGTGAACAATATAGTTTAGTAAAAATGGCCAGGACAAACATGAAATTTGAAAATCAACAAAGGGCAATAAATAAAAAAATAAGAAATCCAGATCTATCATCCTATTTAAGTTTCAAGTCTAAACTTTATAATTTATGAAAAATGCCTGGACAAAAAAATAAATATAAAAATTAACAAAGGGCAAATAACTAAAAACTAAGAAATGCAGAGTACCAGTTATTATGCACTGTTACTTCTTCTTAATGAATCTATCATCCTATGAAGGTTCAAGTCAATAGCTTTTATACTTAAGGAGAAATGGCCTTGACAAAAATAAAGTATGAAAATTAGCAAGGGCAATAACTCAAACAATAAATTAAATGAAGAGTTTCCAGTTCTTGTGCACTGCACTTTTTCTTAATGAGATCTATCATCCTATGAAGTTTCATGGCAATAGCTTTAATACTTTAGGAGAAATGGCCCGGACAAATATAAAGTATGAAAATTATTAAAGGGCAATAACTCAAAAAATAAAAAGTACAGAGTAACCGATTTCTTGGCACTGCAATTCAGGTCATTGGTAAGAAGCATGGCAATACCCTTTAAAAGTTCAATCCCACTTATAATAACCCTGACTTATGTTCCGGACAAGGTTAAGGGGGACCCGACACCGAACAACGGACAACGACCCGACAACCCGCCGCCGACAAAAGTCCCCCTAATATCGCTTTTTCAAAGGGGCGACACAATAAAAAAGTAGGAACTTACATGAAGGTGATCAAATGTCAGCCATAATTTTTTTGTTGAAAACTTTTCCAGGGTTTCAAAAATTTAAACTTTCAACTGAAGTATTCTGATGTTAACATTTGAAAAGAAACTTGTTGAGGCATTTAATCTTTACCTAAAAAAACGCGCTGTTACAATTGCCTAAAAAGAAAATTAAAATAAAAACAAAACCTACCTAATCAGGGTTTGCACACATGTAACTTGTATGTAAAATAAAGTTCCTTCCAATGATAAATATGTGATATGCATGAATTTTGGAAAACTTTTTTAAAATAACATCTATTTTAATGACACTGAATTTCTCCATTACCTTGAAAGAATTATTTATCAGGTGAAAATTTATATTCCAATAAGGCCAGGAAAACACAGCTTATCTTAAGTCCAATGTTTTACATAGCATGTACACAAAAGTACTGCAAGGTTAAGTATGTTCACTTATTATGGACATGCTTACAGATAAAAAATTTATCGAATTTAATCCATAAAATAAAGCAGGGATAATATTCCTTCTAGTAATAATTCATTAAAAATGAATTGAAACAGGCCTTCTTGCAAAATTAATTAAACATAAAAAGCATAAATTCAGGAAACTGTAAATTTTAATTAAATAGTATTAATTACATCAAACTGGTTTTTTAATATGATATTTAATATTTAAAAGAATTATGCTAATGTTATTTAAATATTTTTTAAATAACAATTTTTTAAATACATAAAAACATACTACATGGTATAATATTTAAATTGAAAGAGAAATAAATTACCATTACAATTCTATGAAAAGTTTAAGGTGCCCCTTCATTAAGCTTTGATTAAAAAAAATCTACTTCATTATGACGCGTCTTCGCCTTCTATTAGCACCTCATAATACTGCTCAGGATTTCCGTCTTTTCCAAAAAACAGGAAAAAACACCTTTGGTAACCAAAAATTCAGAGACCCCTGTTCTATTTCTGTCCCACTGGTGGTTGATTTCTCCTCCAAGTTTAAATTTTTATTTTCTTAAAAACGTGTTGAATCTGCACAAATGTTGTAATAAAATATATTAAAATAACCTTGCCAAATCCATCTTAAGGCAAATCTAAAATCTGAAATAAATATTAAAAATTTTTTGGCAATTTTTAAACTTAAAATTAAGTTGCAAGTTAAATTTGGCTCCAAATTTTTGGATTTTATGCAAAATTTATGTTTTAAAATAGTAAACAAAAAGTTAAATGAGAACTTTACAAGTTTCTTATAGTGTATAAAGGCAATAATATAAATTTATAAACCCATCAATGATAGGGAAAGGATTGATGTACTTGCAACACATTTTTCAAATTTTTTCAACGTTTTTACAGACCACATGAAAAAACCTGAACAAAATTAATTATAACAACTTCATTTCAAAAATTATAAAATTCAAAATAGGGTATATTTTCCCCAAATTAAAATACAATACACAACAATTAAAAATTCCATGAATAATATATCCACATTAAATTTCATTAATTTTTTTGAGGCACACTCATAACACCTACGGTTACTTGCATAATTTCATCTTTCCATTCATGTCATTTCCGCTTCCATGAGTTTGAGAAAATTTTCTAAATACCAATATAAAGGTCAGGCTAACTTACCCTTCAAAGCTATATGATAATCATAAAGTTTAATAAATATTTTCAAAGAAATAAAATAGAAAATTAATAAAATCGTTTTTACAGCCATGTGCGAAACCCTTGTTTTTGTTACTTTTGATGAGATTAAAACTAAAGTTAAATTATTTTTTTTAAAATGGTATGGTCATGAAAATGGCCGGGGTCCGGTTTGTTTTATTTGTTAAAATACTTGAACAGAATACCAAGTGTATAAATTATATAAACTTAACATCTGGTCTTCCCGGGAATAAGTTAAAATCATTTAAAAGAAAATTTTTTCCCAGGCGTTTCTTAAATCTTTCCACCATGTTAGTTTACTTGGTGAAAACCCTTCTAAACAATTAAAATTAAATTATCACCTTTACGACAGTCGGGTAACTATACAATGTACCATCCGCCAAAATTGTTACAAAATAAAAAGAACTCACGCGAATTGTTTCATATTTCCATGAAATTTACGTGTATTTAAAAATATGTCGCTTATATATAATTTTTCTAACAAGACGAAAAATAAATGATAAAAAAAATGTAATTTCATTAAGATACGCAAAAATTGCCCGATCTTTCAGGTGAGGTCACTTTCAGTGTTAATATTTTTACTTCCTTCCTTAATGCGGTAACAGAAAGCCGACAAAATGTAAATAAAATACAAGGGAAGATATTACTTATGTCGGGTATAAAGCAATCGAATTGGAAAATTCAATTATTTAAGGGTCTGTTCCTTAATATTTTTGTTCATGGGAAAATGATGAATCGTTTTAATTTATTTCACTAAAGCGAAGCATAAACATGATATCCTTTGAGGAAAAAACCGACGTAAAGGACAGAAGGATTTGAAATAAAATGACGGGCAAAATGTATGCCGAGCACGTGAAAAGTTCTAAATACGTAAAAGGAGGTTATTTAAACAAAACTTTATAACTCGGTGCACTGCGATTGATATATGACTAAATGTTTATGAAAATGTTTAATTTAATTCATAGGCTTTAAACAGAATTTTGAATAGCAGTATGTGGGTAATTTTTCTGTTTTCGAAAAATTGTGCGAACACTGTCATATTTTGATTTTGGAATCAATAAGTCACTCTAATGGTGATATATATCCCTATATATTTATTTAAACTATTAACTTTTTTTTATAAAAACTATTCTTCTATTTTTTAATTCAGCAACTGCCATGTAATGTTGAGGAGTAGCAAATTCACAAGTTTGATGTACCTTAACTGCATGCAAATTGTCGTTGCTGTAGTAAAATCCACAATTTTTACGAATGATTTTTTCATGAGTTATTATATGAAATCAAAAACAAGTCAGTTTCTATTAAAGTCGAAAAATTTACAATTTAAATTTACACATCACTTTATAAAAATGAATACATATAAAACGTTTGAAAGTTCATATACCATTTCTGCTTTTAATTATTAATGCTATTCTCAAAGTGCGAATGTTATTACAGTTACGCACGCTTTTCTTGCAATAAAGCATTTTATCTGACCTAGCTATGCAGTACCATTGTTTACAAAGCGTTGATATTGACAGTCCAATATTTTTACCTATTCTCTCAATCAATTGATAGATGTTACAACTTCGAGCACGATAACGTTTACATAATCGATCGTTACCTTTTTGATATAATGGGTCGTGCAAGTTATTCAGTTATTACAATTTTGCATTTAATTGGCAGTATAGAGGAATAAAAGTGGCCGTAGTGGTTAGAATGTTCGGGATTATGAAGAATTTAGGTTAGAAAATAGTTTTTTTCGAGTTTAAATCCGCAACTGTGCAATATTTTGTCAGTGTCTCAATTGTTTTACAGTCATAAAAACATGTTTAATATTTTTCTTTTTAAAATCTGTCATTATATATTTTTTTACACTTTAAACGGTTTAGAAAAACTGATTGTATTTGAGCCGCGTCACGACAAACCCAACATAATGGGTTTGCGACCAGCATGAATCCAGACCAGCCTGCGCATCCGCGCAGTCTGATCAGGATCCATACTGTTCGCTTACAAACCCTATAACAAGTAGAGAAACTAATAGCGAACAGCATGGATCCTGATCAGACTGCACGGATGCGCAGACTGGTCTGGATTCATGCTGGTCGCAAACGCACTATGTTTGTTTTGTCGTGACGCGGCTCATTTGAATTTCACAGTGATTTAACAAATTGAATACATGTAGTACTGTCAATTTAATATGATTTAAATTTGCTATATTTTTTAACAATTTCGGCTCATTTGTATATTTATATATTTAAATTTCTTCCATTCCTCATTTATCACTCTAATCACGACTGTGTTGCCTATAACTTAACCTGTTAAAGGCGAATGTGTGTAATGCTAGATGTTCTCAAATAGTATTTTGTGAAATAAATTCACGAGGAACTAAAATCCAGTTCGTAGAAAAAAAGAAAAACATATAAGAAAAGAAAAAGTGCCATTTCCAGGAATTGAACCAGGGTCTATACACACACGAAAGCAACACTCAATTACTACTCTATTTCGCTGGAGCGATAAAAAAGGTGTAATTGTTAAGGTTGATAAAGATTAAGGCGAAACCTAGTATGCTTTTATATAAGAATTATCGACACCTCTACTTGTCAATATTGATGGAACAGATAATAAAATGAATAGCGAATTGTATTTGCCGCGTTGTACTGTATCAGATTGTTTATCATGTATGTATTTAATAACTTGAGCTTAGTATGATTAAACTGTTTTTCTTTTTTTGTCATAAGTAAAACTTAATATTTGCTGAGAGGTTTGCATTTTTCATTTTAGCAAACGAAAATAGATTTAATGTCTGTGACAGTTTTGCATCTGTTGATGTGTTTTTTATTATTGTTGTTGACATAAATGTGTCTTAGTGCACATAAATGAAGGACACTTGTTAAGGTGTCTTGTTCAGAGACTGTGGATTCGAACGGGGTCCTACTAATAATAATTAAAAACAACAACAACATTAACAACAAATACAACATCATCATCATCAACAACAACAACAACACCACAAAACTACAGCTACAGTTCTTCACCCTTTATATACATTAGAGAAATTGCAATAAACATTTTCACATTCTATGTTTCTATACACTTTATAATCAACTAGCTTTCACATTCGGCAAAGCATTAAATTGTTTTTGTTTTTTTCATTTAGTAAGTCTGGTCTGGTTGGTTTCTCATATTTGCAAGTGATTTGTAGCCTTATTGAATACAAGTTATTAAAAAATATATGCTAGAATTTAATATAAGTCTTTCATATTGTATTAGACAATTAAGCATATTAATCTTAATTTCAAAAAGAGAAGGTAAAAAAAGAAAGGCAGTAAATAAATGCCAAACAGCAATTTAAAGGCACTTTATGCCTCAGAAATCTATATTTATAATTCTTTGGAAATTTCATTTATTTAATCATGCTTTTATAATATATTTAGTTGTTTCAACTGAAGAATGCCGTGTTGTGTCGCAAAGGTAGCAAAATGTAAACAAAGTAGTAGTTTTACTTCCATACAAAATACTTTTTTGCTATAATTATACCAATTACCAACAGAAAAAAGTGGCAAAAATGTTAATACATATTATTCAAACCAGTTTTTCTGTTTTAAAAGATGTAACAAGATATCAAAACTAAAAATGTTTTTGAGAAATAAAATTGACAACAATTCTGATGCATAATGGGCCTTTAATTCGGTTGTCACGATTAGTTCATGCCGTTTCTTTTAATGCGGTTGATTTGTGTCTTTCTTCTTCTTCGGAGCAGCAGCAAAACATCATGAAGATCTGTAATGGTACATATTTATCTACAAAATCTTTTACAGTTTCAATTTAAATAATAATTGAGCCGTGTCACGACAAAACCAACATAATGGGTTTGCGACCAGCATGGATCCAGACCAGCCTGTGCATCCGCGCAGTCTGGTCAGGACCCATGCTGTTCGCTTACAAACTCTATAACCAGTATAGAAACCGATAGCGAACAGCATGGATCCTGATCAGACTGCGCGAATGCGCAGGCTGGTCTGGATCCATGCTGGTCGCAAACCCATTATGTTGGTTTTGTCATGACAAGGCTCAATTTATTTTGTACAATACTGGATGTTCTGCCTCTCATTTACTTTGATTATTTTAACAAGTTTGTACGAACAAGGTTTTAATATGAAAGTTAATTATTTTATTATTAATGACATGCTATGCTTATAGTTCCACCAACAAGATAAAAAGCAAGACATATCCGAGGACAGCGCGCTTCACGTTTCCCAGTGCTAGATGGTTGAAAAAGTGACATCATAAAAAGAGGGTATAAATGTATCATATCATCATAAATGTATCATATCATTTGTAAATCATTATATCATATGATCATCATATGATTTCATGTCAAATGTATTAAATCATATCATAATTGTATCATAAATCTGCAAACATGCGAACAGGAAGAAAAAAAAACGTACCAAGACAGCTTCTACCACAAAGCAGATGGAACACATATCCTTAATGTCTTTCAAATCATTGTAGTGCGAATTTGCAGTTGCTATAGCGTTAAAAACAACTGAAATATAAGTTGAGCATTAAAACTGACATATAATTAAGAGTTTCAATTTGCGTATTTTAATTATTAATAAACATTATTCATATGCGAGTGTTTATCGAGTGAAATTTAAACGATTAAAGGCCCTAATGGAAGCGACCAACAGACAGAGACCTAGGTTCGTAATTGTTGAAATGTTCACTAAATAAAAATAATTTACTTAGTGTACCCATGTGCATCGATTGACAAATATTCATCTATTTGTAATTTCGTATATTTGTGTTAAAAATGACCAGATCTTTGGGTAAGTCTATATCTTCTTCATCTAATTATGAACTACAGTATCCCTTCATAAAAAGCGGTAACTGTTTGAGTTCCGAATCTTTCCAATGTCCGGTCGTCCTAATAAGGAAGGGCTACTACCTTCTGATTTCGTATGCGCACCGTTCAAACGTTCAAAACTCTTCACAACTAAGTGTTCGTCTTGATAAATAAGTGACAAAAAGTGCCTGTCTACGATTAAGGGCATTTGTTTGAAAATTGGAGAGATTTCATTGGTCGACAAATGATGTTGAACACTAATATTCTTATTTCTCTTATTTTATTTCCCTTACTTATTCAATTATCTTTATGTATTTTATTTATTATATACTCTTATAAACTTTATATAAAGGAAACAGGTGTATTCTTACAGCTGTAAAATGCATTTAATCCTGCAGTGTCGTTTATTTCTTTGCTTCTGTTATATCCAGGCAGAAAACACAAACTTATGATTTCTACGACAAAGCTTATCCCTTTAAAAGCTAAATGTCCTTTTGACAAATGTAGACCTGAAAAATAATTATTATCAAATGATCAAATTTTCAAAATTATCAAATAGATTTATCTGTAAATTCCGCTCCTTTTTCACGACAACATCTTTAGATAACAAATAAATCAAATAGACAAAATAGGAATTCATAAAGAAAGTCAAAAACGGCAAAACTGACAATGTTGAAGGCTTTGTTTGATTGCGCCTGTCCATGGGTGGTACTGTTAAGTGTAAACTGCCGTCCACGCCCCCCCCCCCCAAGCACCACTTAAGCGGAATTCAACTTTTTAACATGACCTTTTGAACTTTGAAATATCCGCAGATGATTATGCATTAAAGGACAGTTTCTTATGTTATCCTATATGTTCGGGTAAGTAAATTATAAAATAATTTACCGCCGGGATTCCTAAACGGTGTAGAAATCCTTATTCCCGTTTCTCTCCTAAGGATAGGACAGGCCAATCTCGTGTTGACATTCCGTTATCCACTTTCTTTTGTGGTAGTTTGTGATACTTGTAATAAATAGACATTCCATTCAGTTTGACTTTGAATACAAACCAAACTAAACAAAGACATACGGTTTAAGTAAACTATATAATACCTTCTTATTTCCTACGTCTAAACGCCTCTATATGTGTAAATATATTTTCAAAATTAGTGATAATTAATGAAAGTATATCTACATGTATGAATGAATTAATAATAATACACTGTTTCTGTCCTTTATGAATGACACTTGCTTAACTGTTTATTTTTCTACATGGAATTGTTTTTTTTAATATTTTTGTTTATATTGAAAATCTTTCGTGCAGATTTCGTTTCGCATAGATCATATTTATTTCTTGCATATCAGAGAGGATTATCTACTGTTAACATAAGTGCTAGAAAAACCTTACTAACATTCCCCATGTAAGACAACTCGTGTGTTTTAAATGACGTCATTCCCACCAAGCGCCTTTTATGAATAAATTGCGTTCTCAGCAAGGCGTCAATTTGCCGTTATGAATGAAGTTGTAAAGTTATATCTTACTATGAATACAAATGCTAAATCAAAATATTAGTTACGTGATTTCCTTTCTTAATATCATTTATTTGTTAAATGCAAGAAAATGGATCAAACACCGACTGTTGTTTACATACAGGAATATCTAGCTCATGTAAGATTATTATAATATAGACTTGAGATTTACAATTCACATTTGACGACACATTAACAAATGAAGATACTCTTTGTCTTTAATATTATGAATTAAATAGTTTTTTTAAACCGACAGCTGAAGTTCTTATTGATCTGCTGTTTTTCAGTCTGTTAAAAGACAACTAGGTAACTTTTATGGTAAATTATTAAGCGCCTATATGATGTTCGAAAAATTCGACCTTCGCGTTTTTGACAGGATTTATCTATAAATTTGTCTTTAAGAAGCAGTAAATATCGACTTTTGCTTAGCATTTAAATATTAACAATATCACTTAAAAAAAGTTTTCTTACTCACCTTTGTAAAGGCAAATAAACTTTAAAATTCCAAGAACAATACACTTTAAAGTAACACACTCTTTTTTACTCATATTTGATTAATTAAACAGCTTAAAAAATACGAATTACAGTTTCATTATTCAGACTATGTTTGGCACGCATTTAAGTCACAAACTGATACGCTTCGTTTAAATTTTACTTCTTCATCTCAATGGGCAAAAAGTGTTTACTTTTTGATAATGGGCTTTTATATTAATGTAATAAATCAATATCAGGACGTTTTGTTCTGTTGTAAAACGTAAATGAAGGTATTCAAATGGTTTTGATATTGCTGTATTTATTTTTTGTAAAAAAAGTTAAACTATCGATATAAATAAATACGTCAATGTTTTTTCATCTTTAGCCTCATTTGAAAATGCACGAATGAGCGAATTTATATTTCAATTGTTCAACGGATATTTAAGAGTTCCTTGTCAATTTGATACTGAAAGAAATCATTACAACAAAATTAAAGTTTTTTTTTGAAATTCTTTATAAAAAGGAAGATATATCAGTAATAAATGTATTTTACTATATGACGACTAATTTACCCCAGTTGCCGTCGTTTGGCAGTCGATAGAAAGTAATATCTGACAAAGATATTGATGAAACATTATGTGTAAAATGCAGATTTAGACGGCGCTTCACAAGGATAAAATAGCTTTTCTTTCTTCTGGAAATTTACAAGTTTTAATAGGAAAACAACACTTGCGTATTCTGTCCATTTAAATCAGGCTTGTTTACATGGGAAAGAAAGTAAATAAAAGACGTTTCCGGAGGTTTCATATAGACACATAGGCAAAATTAAAACTGTTCAATAGAATTTCTTTTAACTTGGCAAGTTATAAGAATATGATATTTAGATAATAGAAACATTTTAAGCGGAAAAAAATTTGGGATCACCGTACTCATTTTCGAGTTATCTGCCCATTGAAGTGGGCGTTTTCGTTAAATTCAAGGGCAGATAATTTACAATGAAGCGAATTTTTTTTCTTTTAATTTTTTGAAGCTTATATTCGTCTCAGTCAATAGGCAAAATTGCAAGAACAATTTTGAGTGGATAGTTTTTTCCCCACTACTTTTCTACACGTGTGCATTTTTTCTTAAAAATTGGCCTATTTTTATAAAGTTAAAAATAACAGAAACGATATAAGGAATTGCATGTAATTATGTATTGTACTCAACAATAAAAAGAAAAACATTATCCAGAAGTAAAAACAAGAATTCGTTTACGCATGTCTAAGTTATCTGCCCTTTAAATGACCTCAAATAAGTAGAAAATTCTGATTCAGGGGAAGATGACTCAATAACGAGAACGGTGACCCCAATTTTTGTTTCGCTTAGAATGTTTTTGTTATAGTATTCTAACAACATGCCAAGTTTAAAATAATTCTATTGAACAGGTTTAATTTTGCCTATATGTCTATATGAAAACTTCCGAAAACGTCCTAATGAACTTTAGCAAAAATAATTTCTAATATTACATCATATGGCGAGTAATTAATAATCGTCAGGCGATGTGTACTAATCTAACCTGTTTTAAGAATGTTATAGGACTAACTGTTTAATTAATTAATTAATTAATCAATCAATTAATTAATATTTTGAGACAACCTCGAAATATTCTCTTAGTTGTTTGACTCAGTCAATCGTTATCCGTACAAGCTTATCATCTCTATTTAGGGCAACATTTACAATGATTATTTTCTTTGCAAAATAAAGTACACCAAATATATTACGTTCAAAGAAATGATCAAAATAAAAAAATAACATTGCAAAATATCATCCGCCCTGATTGTTGCTGCTATGACAGAACATTTCTAAACGGAAATTATTGACAAACTTAAGCCAGAGAGCAAATACATGTAGTCAATTTTTACAATAAATCGATCATTTTTTACTACATGTATTTCACGTTTACTCAATGATGACGCTGACCACTTTTCTTCATAAAACTTTTAAGTGCCAGGGAGCTGTTAAAAGTATGATTGAAAAATGCTTCAAGGTTTCAGCAAAAGGCTAAAAACAACGTGAAATATATAGCTCGGTTTCTACATGTATAAACACAGGCCCTACATTTAATTGAAATACACCAAATTCAATAGTGTGCTTCATAAAACTTACTATAGATAAAAAAATAAATTTTTACTTTTGCATTTCAAGATTTAATGAATAAACAGACATACAACAGTTCTATATTTATAATATTTCGTATTTTAATATCTCGCATTACACAGGGGACCATATTGATAAAACTGAAATGGAAACAATTAGAGGTGTATGGATAATGCCTGCTCTGATAATCATTTTTTGGTTAAATGGATTACATTTTCTGCAAGTTATAAGAAATATTTTGTGTGCCAGAATATATCAAAAATGCTCCTTTTGCACAATCAGTGTTCATTGATTTAGAGGGAGGTGCCCGTACCCACTTTCTGAATGGGAAACTACCCCTCTCCTCTCTATTTCGCAGCTGCATGCGTCATCAGCAAAACCTGTTTTTTACCTGTATTTGTCTGTATGAAATCTGGTATTATTCAATTTTTATGAAGTATATGAAGTAACCGTCTCATACACTGATGATGGTTAAACATTGAAGACATTAGTTTCCAAAATTACTGGTACAAATATAAATTTTCACAACTCCCTTGCTTATAATCCTTCTATTTCATTAAAATCTAATGCTTTATAACGGATCTAATATTCATATATGGACGACTGTATGCATTTGACCTTTGGTGATTTCCAAAGAACTTACCGAACAAGAGGTTGTGTGTATGTTTTATATTTTTACGGGTCATTATTGTTTGATTGTGTTTGAGCCTATTTTCAGCCATTTCTTTTCTTGATATTTTTTATATTGAAACCCGTGGACAAACGGCAACAAAACTTCATTAAATGACAATGCATGGATTTGGGGCTAACAACGAACTATATAAGGGTGGAATAGCATTTCGTTTTAGCTTAAATGATTGTTAATATTAACCGATTTTCGGTCAGTTTCTTTATCGATAAACCATGCTTAAATTTTTACCCATTGCTCTACATTTTACCAAGAATACAGATTTATATTCCTGAGTTTACTGTTATTTTGTTTACTTTATTTCGATTAATTCTTGTATATTATATAACAAGACAAAGACAAAAGAATAGTTACCAAGAAAGCTTTTATCTTAATTGTTTTACTGCTGGATCATTTTTGTTGCGTGTGTGTAATAGGCAACATTGACATATTGAAGAATCTTAAAAATACTGCAGGCTAAGTTTGATTGAACCTGTTAATACTGTTAATAGACATTGGAAACAAGTGCTAGTTTTTAATATCTCCCCCAAATTTTGAAATCTTAAGCGGAATTTAATATTTAAACATGAAAATGATCAAGGTCAAACCGAGTTGGATAGCTTCCTGAACTGCAAAGAAAAAATAAAAATAAAGAAGAATTAGCTGCCCAACGCCAAAGGACAGACAAGCAACCTTGACTACTTAGTTATGATGGCTCTTGACTCATGTAAATCATTTCTTACTGGTTTTAAGAGTCTTAAAATATCCATTTTGAAAAAGAAACACATGTTTTAACACAACTAGGGCATATTACCTGATACAAGTACAGATCGGAACGTAGCACACGCACGCACGCACGCACACATACACGCACGCACAAACACACACGCACACAGGCACACGCTCACGTACCCTGCACAAAGGACATTTTGTTTTCTATGTGTAAAATGACGAGTCCGGTTACTCTGTATATTTTTTAGAAAGACCATGATTTATATAAAAGAACTCCGGGTGAGATTGAATACTCGCGTGTTTATTAGTTAAGCAGCATAAGTGTCATGAACAACCAATAAGGTCGTTATAAACAAGAACATAACCTAGCTTTGACTACTGTAATGCAGCTTTATTCAGTCAGAAAACCAGAACATGATTAAAATAAAAAATAGTGTGAAGCATTAAAAGAACTGATAATATGTAGTATTATAAATGGGATACAATGTTATTTAAAAACAAGTAAGAACCGTCAACGAATTATATATTACACAATGATAAATATTGGTCCACTTTCGCTCAAAGTTATTGTTAATCACAGATTATCACAAAGATGACATATATCTAAGAGCAATGAATAGAAAGTATATATCAGTAAAGAGTAAAACGCAACACACCAGAAAACAGAACAAATTAAAACAGTGATAACATACACACTTATAACATTATCTCATTTTATCTTCTTGTAGAAGGGTTATCAAAAACAGAGTTTTCATCTCGGGAAGCATGTTATGATCATAAGCATTGTTTTTGAGTTGATGAAGAATGGCATGTCGGATCCCAAACATTTCACTTATTAAGAGTTCAATGCATAATTCATTTTATTCAAACTATTAACATGCATATTTAAAACTTGAAACTGAAAGGTTTCATTAACGTTTTATTTTCTTATACTGCGACACGGAAACATTCTGTTTGACTATTATTTTCTGAATATGAGAGAATGTTAGTAGTTCTTTGTAAGTAAAATATTGATTTGACTGCCAAATTTATCATTGGTGACGTATTAGCTCTTCGTAAATTAGAAGTGTACACGATGAGCTTCTACTTATGAAACAATTCAGCCCTAAAATGAAACATACTGTACATACCATTTTCAATGCCTGATTTTTGCCTTAAAACTACTTAAAACAAAAAGTTGATTAGAATTATTAATGGAATTTAAAAGACTGGCTGTTTACGTGTTGCAAGCAGCCTGTTTATCTGTAATGCATGGTGCGTTCATAAGTCAGTTTTTAACGGAATAAAAGTAAAGAGGAGACGCATATTTATCAGGCTATGTTAGTCACATCTTAAGATCGACTGCGATACTAACTTACAGAAGTTAACAATTGTCAAAATATAAGCGCTGAATTAATTTAACAGAATAAATTTATATCAAGTATGTAATGCTTTTTGACGGTATTACATCTCTGCGTTTGTGTGTTTGTTTATTGAGCTCCCTGGAAACTCTACATTATTCCGAAAGTACAATCTTGTTGTGTTTAGTTAACAATGGTGAGAACTGTACTCATTATTATTTACGAATCAATGGCACGTCTGGGATGTATTTCGGATTAATAGTTTCATTAAAATGTTACCTATTCTTGAATACGTTTACAAAAATTGATGTTGACATTTCGCTTAAGTAATTGGACTTTAAAATATTTCTTAAGCCAATGACTAGCTAAATACATAATTACATGTAGATATAAGTAAACAATGAGAAACTGTCAATCTTACAAAGAAAAACAAATTTAAGTTTTTATGAACAACGTCAATACCAAGTCCTTTTATCTTTTGCATATTGAGCATGTAGCATTGTAGACTCGAACAAAATATCATGGAACTTAAGACAGAAACATACTCTAAACTTTGAAAACATGCTTAATTCAATCCTTTCTGAAAAAAAAACTTTATTCTTTGTTAGCGTGTCCGCGTTTGTGCAATTTACTATAAAAAGCACTCTCATTCAATTGATTTACACTGATTGATATATATGTTTCGATGATGTAAGATAAAAATATTTATCACATTCATTTGTAAGTATAGTCAATAACTATTCGAAAATATAATGAAAAAATATAATACAGACTTGATCGTTACCATTCATACTCTCTTTGATTAACAGAATGATGTGTTATCGCATGTACTTATAGTAATAACTATTTGTCAAGAACATTTATATCACAATCTACAAAAGTTTGTAAACTAATATGCTAAAAATAAATAAAAAAAACCACACCATATTACAATACCAATGTGTAACTTTTTAGCAATTTATGTAAATATTTCATGAAATATTCTCATTGTCCATCCATGTGCTGAAGGACATATTCAATTCTATCTTCTGCATAGTTTTTTGCCTGCCTCAGGGCAATCAAGAGCGGGATATTCATCTCATTTAGTATGTCAAAGTCATCCACATAGTTTTTGATTGGATGAATGGATGCCTCTTCGATCCCAAAGAGCTCAGATGCTTTTTTCACGGTTTGTCGAACTGTTTTGCTCCAAAACATATTCTTTATGTCGTAAGCTACTTCACCACATAGTTTGTCAACCTTTGTCAAAATCAAGATCCTGGGAATATCTAAACAACATATAAGTCATACTATTTATTAAACAAATAAACTGTCCGTCTATCTGTCCGTAAACGAATGAACACTGGGAGACCTAGATTTTGTCTCATTAATCCGATACTAGAAAAGTACGTTCTGATACTCTCTAAAAAGTATATACAGCGGCATATAAAGTTCTATCATTCCCGGGCCTATGTAGTCTACTACTTTGTACTTTATTGATATCGAATGTACTGTTTTTGACAATTATGTACTTAAACAATATATCAGAAAGATATCATGCTTAAAAAACATCGCGCCTGATCTTCACAATTAATGCAGGCTTAAAAGACAATATTTTCTTTTTAATCAAGTATTATTATTTTTATATCAGCAGCATAGTTGTTGTTTCAAAAATTTCTAAAAAATTAGTTTTCTAGCCAAACCTAACTACCGTGTTTTGTATTTTATATTATTTTGATTGTACATAATTCACATATTTAGTGTATATATTCAATACTAAATGTATAACAAGTTCACAGACAAAACTGCAGCTAATTATAATAAAGCAATTTTAATTGTAGTGAGCACAGGTACTTGAAAGAAACTATCTCCAATGCTCTATATGTGCTATATACTACAGTCTTATCATAGCATATTGCCCATATAGAACACCGAAGACAGTCTACCTCAAGTACCTGTAGTAGTGAGTAAGTAAACACTCTTTCTAGTATGCTTAGGAGTTGTCTCCCTTAAACCAATTCTGTTTCAGATAAAATGTAATGGTAATGCATAATTGCTAGAAAGAAAAATACTTTTAAATGTTAATATGAACAAGTTCTTTCATCGTGCGGGTTCTTAAGTTGTTTTTTTTCCATTGATTTTAATACTTCAGGTCTAACCTAGACAGGTGAATTGTACACTTTTCACAGTCAAAGACTATTAAAGTTTAATTAAGTTTTTGTTATGTGTTTTTTAAATTTTTGTATGCCATGAAACGGTAAGAGTGAATGCACGAAATCATATTGAGGTTTATCATTACTTAGCCTTTCTTGATTAATTGTAACTGTAGAAATAGGTCAACTGTATTGAAATTAAGAGTAAGTATCTTAATAAAAACATAACTGTTTCGAATTTGTAATGATTAACATCAATGAAAACGTATACGTTTACCAAATAGTGATTACAACTATTGTAATAACAAACTGTAACATATGCAATATTTATGAAAAAAGATATCGTTATTGTAAAAGGAAATCTTACGCTGTTCACAAAGTTTGACTTGCAGGTTATCAATTTTTTCTACCAATTCGTCTGAAATAGTTGAATTGATTGATGTTGAATCAACAATAAAAATAACGCAATGCATCTGATCATTCAAACCCGGCTCGTCTTTAAAAAAGCGTTTGCCTTCCTCTGCGTTTTGTTTTATTGACTTGACTGGATCAAACTGTAAATTAAAAAAAAGTTGAATTAATTAATTTTAGGCAATTCATCAATGGAAATTGAAATGAAGACTATCAAATAAAATGAAGGAATATTTAAGTGATTAAAATAATTTTATTAGATTAATAACTGTGTCTTTGTTATAGTAATTGAACACAATTTGATTTAAAACTATATAAAGCTTCGAATTGTATCTGTTTATTAGCGACCAGAAAAGCAGTGAATAAGGGAAATAGTTGAACATATTTCAATTAATATACGGGCACAAAATTGTATTTATTAAAATCAGTACATTTTAATAGAACTCCAACATTGAGCATTTATAAATTATACTCATTTTTTAATATACTGGGATCCTTCATATTACGGGACAAATATGATGTTGTTTGCTATAACTTTATTTTAAACCATAAAAAGCAATGAAATTTAACCCAATTGATTTTTGGTTCTTAATACACGTTAACGTTACCTTATCAAGCACACAATTTTACATTTTTTCCATAAAAATGTGTCTACAAAGTGGGGCATTATAGGAGAAAATAATCGCGTAAACAACTCAATTTACCGGACATTGTGTATAATAATATCTTGAAGTCGTGAATTGAAATTAATATTATAAGAATCTTACACCGGCTGCCGGTACAGACCGGAATATCTAGCTCGAGGGTGACTGTTTACGGCGGTAACGAGGCTCTGCCGAGTTTCCGCTGTAAACAGTCACCCGAGAGCTAGATATTCCGGTCTGTACCGGCAGCCGGTGTTTGATTCTTTTTCTTGCATAGAACATATCAATTATTTTCAAGCAGAAATTAAAAAAACGGATATTCTCATAACGCACTTTTTACTTATAGTAGCGTATGAACTGACAATTTCATTCATAACGGTTAAGTGACGTCATCATAAGAACGCAATTCATTCATAAAAGGCTCGCGTCAATGACGTCATTTAAAACACGCGACTTGTCTTACATGGGGGGTGTAAGATAGAGTTTTCTAGCACCGGTGTAAACGGTAGATAATCCTGTCTGATATGCAAGAATTAGATAATCAGCAAGGGAACTACGACTGTTGAATGTCAAATGTTAAGATATAGAAAAAACCAAAGATGTCACTAAAAACATTAACGGAAGCCATGCTTGTTACGAAGATGCCTATATATAGGGTGATATGAAAATTCACATGATTAACTCAATTATCGCATTGATTCATCATAAATCAGTTAACAAAAATTTTGATATTCATTTGTAATTCTGTTCTTTGTCATACAGTTTCATTTTGGTGATCATGAAGGCAGAAATACCAGACAATATATTTCATTTAAATTTCATGTAGAGTTTCCTCCCTTGATTTGAACAATTGGGGGTGGACCGTTTCCTAATGTGGTTTTACTGTGCAGTTCCCTATAAAATACTACAAGGAAATACTGTCAGGATTGAATTTAGATATACTTTTTATTATTTAATAATGTTATGATTGTCTGCTGAGATAATGCAGAGAACATATATAAGTGAAACCTGTCTAAAATAACCCATTAAGGGCTGCAATATTCGGGCATACGCAGAACACATAATTCACTTGCATGCCCAGGTATGAAGTAAAATAGTCAACAAAACGGCATGTAAATAAATAAAAATCGGAATCAACAATGTTTACATGAGAGTGGTCTTGTTGTTATTTACTTTGAAATTGAAAGTGTGTGTGTGTAATTCAGACCGGATGACTTGAATTGGAACAAAAATAAAGCCTTATTCGACATGAATATATTTCGTCCGGTAAACTGATTGTCCGGTAAATATGTAGGACCCCAGTATAGTTATATGTGTACATGTAAATGAAGTTTCACATCATTTGTGATTATATGACTGAAATGATATTTGGATATTACGAAATTATATTATAGACTATTTTTCTGTCGCAGTTAGAAATAAATTATACTTGCCACGTATCCCTCTTTGACATTCCCTTTGATCAAGAACAATAAATCATCTATGAGAAACCCTTCTTCTTCAGTTTGTGCCACGCCAACACAATCAAATAAACGTAAGTTCCTACATTGATATTCACCCAACTGTTAAAATAAGTTAATAGCTTATTTATTTTTGGATCAAAGATACCATATATCCTAAAACAACATTACGTGTATATTATTTCGCCGGTCAATATTCCATTAAACACCTCTTCTATTGAAAAAATACTTAAGGGAGTATTAGCCTCTACCATTCATTGAAACCTGAAAACCTTTACATACATTGAAAGTCATGCGTCGGTGTATTTACATGTATGACTAATTAAGATCATTGCAAAAGATGTAATATGTTTACCAGTAAGATATTGCTAGAGATAAAATAGCAAAACAGTCTGCAACAATATCCAGCAGCACAGGATAAGTGAATAGGCACATAGTATAGTATCGAAGGAATATAGTGCAAAATAAGAGCCTACAAAGGTTTCAATGAGGAGTAGGAGTTGATTTGATGTCGGACACATTTGTATTCATTTGATGTAGTTACGAAATGCCAGTACTAATGTATCAGCATTGTTGGGATTTGTATGCATTTGTTGCGTAAACAAATTTCTTACCAATTATTAAAAGATAGCATTATTTATGACTTCAATAGATCCATATACTGGAGCTTTTTCTTGCAAATATATACTGCTTATCCATGACTTTTTAACTTTCATCTTTTCCCACTTCATAATTTTTGTATATAAACAAACCTCCTTACTTAACATTCCTCAAACTATATAAGATAAAGTACCGAAATTCCCTCAATAGATCAACAAAAGCTGGCTTTCAATGTAATTTGAACTTTACAAAATACGTTAAAAAAAACCTCATAAGGATTGAAAAATACCCCATGATACACAACGTGTTCAATTATGTATGCATCTAGAACAAAATTTTGTTCAATATTCCAATAAGGCGGAAATCAATGTAACCGCCTAGATATGCATGCTAGCTTTACATTGATACATTCATTATAATCCGTTCACTTAAGCTGTATCTATATCGTGCTATTCATTGTTTATTCCTAAACATAAATGCAGAAACTGTCTACTAGTATATTACTAGTGTCCTGAAATATAAAAATGTGTAAATAGAAAATTTGAGTATGTTAGTAAAATATGGTCATACTTCAATAATTGTTGACTCCTTGGCATTGGGTATAAAGACATTTCTGTTCTGTGTATTGTTATGTATGCAACATATTACATTTATATAGTTTATTTCTGACAAGTTGGTATTTCCAATATTATTATTGTTCTATTTTTAGAACATAAACTACATGTGTGTAAATAAGATTTAACAAGGAGTTTCTTAAGTGTTGTAGAATGATGCGTGCATTATATTATGTAGAAGTGTCCAGATTATTCTTTATTGTTGTCGGTGGTAGATTATGATTACTGTAGAACATAATAGATTGATCGGGAATGATCTTAGCTTTGTATATATTAGGGGATATTTTTCATTACCTTTACCTTTTAAGTCATTAGTTTTTTTTTTAAGTCATAATTTCAAATTTGGGGTTTTTATTTTAAATTTGGAAAATTTAAGGGTTTAAATTTGTGCCAGATTTTTGGAGCTTGGGGTTTTTATAATAAAATTTTTAAAATTTTGATTGTGGGTTTTATTGTGGGGAATTTTTTTTTAAAAATGTTCTTGGGTTTTAACCTTTGGGTTTTAAAAGGGTGTTTAAAAAAAGGGGGCAATTTTCCCGGATAAGGGCTTTACATTTGAATTTACATTTTTTTTCGGAAATTCAAAGGTTTTTTTAAACAAAAGCTTATTTATTTTTTCTTTTAAAAATTTTTTGTTTAAAAAATTTTTTTATTTTTAACCAAAATTTGGTTGCTGGGTTTTCTCTTTGTTACGGCCCGGGTTCGTAACAAAAATTTGGGGCTCGTCCGGGGGTTTTAATTTTTTCTTTTGACAATTTGAAAATTTTTTCCCCTTTTTTTTCATTTTTTTATCGCCTTATTTTTCTCATCTGAGTTGGAAAACATATTGTTCTATTAAGTGGGGGTTCAATTTTGAAAAATTTTTAAACACACCCCCTTTTAAATTTAAAAACCCGAAGCAAGCAGATGTCTTTTTTATTTTGCAAAATTTTTTAGCTGAACCTTCCCCGGGTATTTGATTTTTGGGTAAGAAAACTTTATTTGACCGATTTGCAAAAAAATATTAAAATTTTCGAAATTTAAACTTTTTATGCGTTAAATTTTAAATTTTAAAAATTTTCTGATTTATTAAATTTTTTTGATTTAAGAAAGTTTTTTGGGGGAAGATGGGACTTCCCTTTTTGTTGGGGAAAACCCTCTTTAAATAAGGTTTTTAAAAGAGTTTTAACTTCAAAATTTTCATTTTAAAATAGAGGAAAAAAGCTTAGGAAAAAAAAAAGAGGAAAAAAAGAAAAGTTTGAAAAAAAAAGGAAAAAGGGAGGTTTTAAAAAGGAAAAGGGATTCGGGGAAAAAAAAGGGAAAAAAGGGGAGTTTGCAAAAAAAAAAGGGGAAAAAAACGATAAGGAAAAAAAAAGAAAAAGAGAGAAATTTCAGTTAAAAAAACAGAGAATTTTGAAATTGGGATGGGGCAATGTTTTTAAAAAAAAATGAATTCAAAAATTTTATGTCCTTTAAAAAAATTGGCCTTTTCCACCTTTTTCCCAAAAAAAAAGTTTTTAAGTTTTTTTCTTTTTTTGGAAAAAGGGTTGGGTAAAATTTAAAAAAGGCCAAAAAAACATGGGGCATTACTTTTTCCCGAGTCTTTAATTTGGTTAAAACTTTTGAAAACAAAACCAATTCTTTTTAAAACCCAAAACCCAATTTTTGATTTAAAATAAAATAAAATTTTTTCTAAAGGTTTTGAAATTTTAAATACCAGAGGGTTACCGGCAAAAATTCAGAAAATTTAAGAAAGGGAAAATTTGGGAAAAAAACCCTGTCGAATTTGCAAGAGAAAAAGAACAAAATTTTATTGGTTGGGTGTTCTATCTTAGAAAATTAAAAAAGTAGGGAAAAGGGGGCCTTTAACAAAACTTTTTTGTTGGTTAAGATTTTTTAAAAGTTTTTTATCCTCTTTATGTTAAATTTTTTTTTAGGTTTTAAAAAAAAGAAATTTAGAAGAAGTGCCCCGTTAACTGATTTATTCTTTAACCTAGAAAAAATTTTCCCTTTTTAATTTTAAAGGGAAAAAACCCCCCACATTTTAAATTCCCCAAATTTAGTTTGGTAAATTGGTTTTAGTAGAAAAAATTCCCAAAAACCAAAATTTATTTTATAAAATAAAGGGCATGTCCCTTTTTTTCGTCCTAATGCAAATTTTTGAAGGAAAAAACTGGGCATTCTTATTTCTGATTGCTTTTCCTTAAAAAAAGGCAACCCGCAAAAGGAGAGGCCAAACCCAAAAAAGGGCTTTTCCACTTTTAAGGTCTTCAAGGTTCCGCTTGGGTTTTTAAAACCCAAGCCCAAATTTTTTTGGTAATTTCAACCCCCAAATCGATTTTTATTATGGAAATTATGAACCTTTCCTTTCGGAAGGTTTTCCCTTGGGCAATTTTCGGTGATTAAAATTTTCCCACCTACTCCTTTTTAAAAACAAAGAGGGCACATGGAAACTTTTCCCAAACTTTTTTTTTTAGCAATACCCCCTGCCCCTTTTTTTTTTTCTTTTGGATCTGTTCCTTTTAGGTTTTTAGAAATGTGGGGGTTTTCCCCAAAGTTTCCCTTTTGTATTTTTTTCCTCAGATTTGGAACTGGGGGCCGGTGGCTTTTGGGATTTAAATCCCTTTCTTTCCCTTTTTAAAATGTTATTTTTTGTTTGGTTTAAAGAAATTTGGGGGAGATAAGGTTTGGGGGTAAATCCCCTTTTTACTGACCTCCCTTTTTGGAGTTTAGAACCCGACCCTATTTGGGGGCAGGAAAATTTTTGAACCCGTTTTCCCTTCATGGGCAGTTACTCGAAACTTTTGGGGTAAGAAGGGGCCCTTTAAGAAGCAGTTTTTTGGGTCAGATATTGGGCTTAAACTGATACTTTATTTGGGGCAGTTTTTTGGGAAAAAAGAAATAAATTTTTCTCTTACTCCTACTTTGCCTTTTAAAAAATCAGGGGCCAAAATTTTTTTTAAAAATCTTGGGAAATTTTTTAACCCCCCAAAATCTAAAGATCAAGGTCAATTTAACCGGGTTCAAGGTCCCCGGGTTATCCCGGAAAACAAACAACAAGATTTCCTTTATATTTCAGTTTTTTTCAAAAGGCCCCTTTGTGAAAATTTAAGCTTTAAAAAGTCCTTGGGTTTTTTATTATTTAAAAGGGAAAGGGTTTTAATGGGGAAAAAAAAGGGGGCCCCCCCGAGTCCCGCTGAAGGGGTGGGGTTTTTAATCCCCCAAAATTGGGAGCCATAAAAATATCGCCCGGAAATATTAAAACCCTTTTATAAAACCCCCAGGGAGGTATTTTTGGGGTTAAAATTTAAAATTAAAATTAAAATTTTCAAATTTTTTTTTGGGGTGGCCTTAAAACACATGAAAACTAGGACTGAAAAACCCTTTTTACTTGTCAATTGGGTTTAAAAAAACCTAACCAGACAATACCTAAAAACTTTTATTTCGCCTAATTTCCCCATTTTAAAGAACAATTTTTGTAGAAATTTTTTATACCCCCTCACAACCCAAATTGTAAGGGGTATACTCGGGAAAAGCTTGTCCGTCCGTTTCCTCCGTCGGTTTTTTTTTTTGTCCGCCCCAAAAACTTAAGATTCCTTTGACCCTTTTCTTCATATTTGGGGATGGATTAAAATCATATTTGCGATGACCCCCATTGATTTTTGGGCCCCTAGGTTTAAAGGTTTAAGTCACAGGGGCATTTGATTTAAAAAAAGGGTTGCCCCCCATAAAATTTAAAATTCCTTTGCCACCCATTTTTATTTGGCATGGGGGTTTTGTATGATTAGTAAAAGGCCCCTATTTTTGAAAAACCAGGTTTTAAAAGGGCCAAGGGGCACAGGGGGGGTTGACTTCAAAAACTTGTCCCCCCAATTTAAATTAAAAAAATTTTTTTGACCCCTTGTTTCAAATTTTTGGGATGGAAATTTTGTTTTTTTGTTTTGGGGTGGCCCCCCCATTTTATTTTGGGGGTTTTCAAGCAAAAGGGCAAAAGGGACAGGGGGGCCCTTTATTAAATTTGCTTTCCTTCCCCAAAAACGTAAGATTCCCCTTTTAATTAAAAGTCCGGCCCTATTTGCCCGTGAAAATTTAAATTTTGTTATTAGATTTTACCCCTTTTATTTTTAGGGATCGGTCAAAGGGCCCCTGGGGCACAGGGGGCCCTTACTTAAAAAGCTTGGTCCGCCCAATAACTTTTAAAATTTTCCCTTTTTTTCCCATAGTCTTAATTTGGGCATTTTAGGGGGATCATATTGTAGATGACCCCCAATTTACTTTGAGGGCACCCGGTCAAAGGGTTTAGGGGAAGGGGCCTTTGCTTCAAAAAAATTGGGCCGCCCTATAACTTAAAAACCCCCTTTGGGCCCCAGTCTTCATGTTTGGGTGGGGGTTTCATGATTTAAATTGGACCCCCATTGATTTTTTAGGCACCCGGTCAAAAGGGCAAGGTCCAAAATGGAAATTTGCTTCCCAAAAATTTTGGGGCTGCCCCAAAAAAAATTTAGTTCCTTTGACCCCCGGGTTTCCCTTTGGGCATGGGTGTTTTTTTATGGATTAGTAGTGACCCCCTTTTTATTTTGGAAAGGGCACTGGGTTTAAAGGGGTTTAAGGTCATTTGGGACCTTTTTTCTTTTAAAAAAATTTGTACCCATTAACTTAAGATTCCCCTTTTACCCCCAATTTTTTCATATTTGCATGGATTTTTGATCCCGATTTTGTAGATTACCCCCTTTTTTTTTGAGGGCACTGGATCAAGGTCAAAATTTATAGGGGCTTTGGGGTTTTAAAAAAATTTGTCCAACCCCTTAATTAAAATTCCTTTTACCCACAAAGGGCTTAATTTTGGGATGGTTGGTTTTATTTTATGAAATATAAGGGGGACCCCTTTTTATTTTGAGGCACTGAAATTTAAAAGGGGGAAATTCCCCAAACCTTGACAAAAAAAACTTTTTTTTTCAATTGCTAAAAATTTTCCTTTTGCAAATATTTTTTTGACCAAATTTTTTACCCTTTTTAAAAACAGGGAGAATTTCATAACTTAGCAAATTTCACTGGTTTTTGTAAAAACCCCAGATTTTTGGGAGGAGGTTGTCCCTTTTGCTCTTAAAAGGCCCCGTTTATTTTGC
Source organism: Ruditapes philippinarum (assembly GCF_026571515.1). Taxonomy (NCBI): domain Eukaryota; kingdom Metazoa; phylum Mollusca; class Bivalvia; order Venerida; family Veneridae; genus Ruditapes; species Ruditapes philippinarum. Next base: position 125,739 of record NW_026863500.1, read on the forward strand.
AAAATGGTTGCGGGGTATTCCCCCAAGTTAAATGGGAGTTTTGGGTTTTTGGTGTGTAAGGGGCCCCTTCCCAAAAAATAAATCAGGTTTTTGTACTTATTAAATTATGTGTGGGTTGTACGCGCCTTCCCCGAAGCTATTCCTTTTTAAAAAATTAAAGCCAAAACATAACAAGGGCCCTTTTTTAATTTTTTTACATTTTTTTAGGTTAAACCCAAATTTTGAACCCAAGGGGGCAAATTTTTTGGGCTTTTATTTTTCCGGGGGTTTGCAGGTTAGGAAATTTCTAATTTTAGGGGCTTCGCTTTTTTCAACCCCGAAATCAAGGTTTCTTTTTGAAAGTTTTCCCCTAGACTCTGGGGAAAAATGAAAATTTGTTTTTTTCTTTACACTGAAAAAACTTTTGGAAAAGAAGTTTTTTCCATTTATATTGTTATTTGGGTGTTAAAAATTTTAAACTGTTCAGGGAAAACTCTTTTTGGTTTAGACCCTTTTTGGAAAATTTGTAAAATTTGGTACACTGTACGAGGGGCCCCTTTAAAAAAATTCTTAAAGGAAAAACCCCGTTGGAAAAAGAAAATCCCTTTAAAATTTGCTTCAATAAAGTATTTAAAAATTTTCAAAAAAAAAATTTTACTAATGCATTGAGTTTGCCCTTGGGTTTTAAAATTTTAAATCAAAAACAAAGTTTTTTAAAATTAAAAAACAAAGTTTTTGGTGAAAAAATGCTCAAGGGAAAAAAGTTTTTACCAACCCCCTTTGGGTTAATTTTTGAAGTACCCGCTCTTTTACAAAAATTTCCTTTTTAAAAAACTTTTATAGGCAATATTTTGGTTTCCCTTAAATTAACTATTGAAAAAAAGTCAGTACTAAAAATAAAATTAATTTAAATTTTCCCCCTTGGGAAAGGGGAAAAACCCCCAAAAAAAATTTTTCAATAAAATATTTTAAAGAATAAATTTTGAAAAAGGAGGAATTTTGCAAACCCAACTTAAAAAACCTTTTTTTATGTTGGGAAAAACCCCCCCCGTTTTTTTAACAAAAAACCAAAGTTCGTTTTATCCCTAAATTTTTAATGGGGAATTTTGGGAAAAAAGTTCTGAAAACCTGTTTGCAAAAAAGTTTGAAAAGGGGCTCTGAAGGTTTTCTGAAAATTTTTTGAAGGGAAAAAACCCTTTCTACTTTAACCGGTTCCCAAAGAAAAAATTTTACTTAAAAAGGTTTTTTTATAAATATTGAAAAACTTAAATTTTGGGATATCCCCCAAAGGAAAATGAAAAAAAATATATCATGACGTCATTTTTTGAAAACAAATGACCCCCCAAAAAAACAACACCCCAAAAAAATAGAACAAATCCCGTTTAAAAAAAAAGTTACTTTAACAAGAAATAATTATTAATTGGGATAATTTTACCCCTTTTTTGAAAAACCCAAGGGCAAAACATTAAAATCCTCCCTTCCCAAAAGTTTTTTCCTTTACAAAAAATCAAAACGGAACTTGTAAAAATTATTTTGAAAAAGAATTAAAAAAATAATTGGAAACCTTTTAAAAAAACTGAATTTTTTTTCCTTTTTTTTACCAAAATTGATAAAATTATTGCGGAAATTGGGAAAAAAAAAGTTTTTTTTTGTAACAAAAGTTTGATTTCTAAAAGGATTTTGGGAAATTTCCCCTTACTATAGAGCTAAAGGAAAAATTTAGGGGGTTTTAAACCCCCCGAAAGGTTATTTTCAAATAAAAACATGCCATTTTGGGATGAAAAAATTAACCCCGCAACTTTTCAGGAGGCTTAAACTTTGGGCTTTCACGGGGGTGAACCTCATTTTATTTACGCAAATTTTCCCTTTTTGATGAATGGGAGGGAAAATCTTCCAAAAAAATAAAAGGTTTTCGACCCACTTAGTGGGTGCCCAAAATTTAAAAGTTAACCTTTTCAAAAAAAAGGGGAAATTTTGTCATGGGAATTTTAAATTTGTAGGACATGTATGGGGCCCGGGGAAAAATTAAACCCCTTTAAAAATAAACTCTAATTTGTGCCTATTGTAAAAAGGGTAAAATTTTATTTCGATTTCTTGTTTTTGGCAGGGGGATTTTCGTAAAATTTTTTAATACTTTCGGTTTTTTTGCAGAACCTTGACAAAATTTGCCTTTAAAAAAAGGGAAAAAATTTTTTTGGAAAGGGCCCCAAAAGCATTTGACCCCGTTTTTTAAAAACCAACTTAAAAAGGTTTCACCAGTTTTCTTGGAACCCCGAAATTTTAAAAAAATCTTAAAATTTTGCTGTAGATGTAGTGACATAGGCTGGGAGTGTATTAATCCAAAAAAGCAAAAAATAAAAGGGACCCCTCTTTTTTGTCACCTTTTTGAAAAGTTTAATGAACATCAGAAAAATTTTTACCTTTGAAAAGAGTGCCTTTTCTTTTTATTTGCTATTCAGCATTTTGGGAAGTTTATCTAAATTTTAAAATTTTCCCGTTTTGTTTTAGGGGTTTACCAAAACCCCACCCCCTTTTTTGCATTAAAAAGTAAAAACCCAAAAATTTAAAGGGTGTTGTTACCCAAAAACCCCTTAAAGGGAAAAATAATTTTATTTCCCCGATTTCATTTCTTTGTGTTAAAAATGATATTTTTTAGTTTTTTTCATTTAGCCCTAAAATCATCTGATTGTTTAATTTTTTGTTTTGTTAAAATTTTTTATTTAAAAATATCAATGTTTTTATTAAAAAATTGTTTAACATTTCTTTCCCAAAATTTTTTTAAATTAAAATTGAATTTATTTTAAAAGAAATATTCATTTCATTCAATTTTTTTTTTTTCTTTAAAAAAGGGGAAATGTTATTTGCCAAAAATATTACTGGGATATTAAATTTATTCTGACAAGTTTGGGATTTTCCAAAATTTTTTGTTCTATTTTTAAACCAAACTACATGTGTGTAAAAAAATTTTAAAAACGAGTTTCTTAAATGTTGTAGAAAAATTTTAGATTATTTTCGTGCCCCAAAATTTATTTTGTAGAATTTCCCGATTATTTTTTTTATTGTTAAGGGGCTAGATTATGATTTTCTGTAGAAAAAAATTAATTTTGGGGGGGTTTTATTTTGGGGAAAATGATTCTTAGCTTAGTATATAGTAGGTGATATTTTTATTTCCCTTTCCTTTTAAGTCATCAGTTTTCCTTTTTAAATATCAAACATTTGGGGTTATTTTTCAATTGGATATTAAGTTATTAGTGCCAGATTTATTGGACTTTGGGTTTTATAATAATTAAATAATTTTTGTTGCATTTTACTGTGGGGAAATTTTTTTTTAAAGTGTTTTGGATTTAAATTGGATTTAACTTGCTGTTCAAAAAAGGGAAACACTCCCGGGGTCAATAGACATTTGGATTTTAAATTTTTTTTTGGACCCCAGGTATTTGTAAAAATAAATTTTTAAAGTTTTTTTTTCTTTAAAAATTTTTCTGTAATAAATTTTTATTTTTAAAAATTTTTGGTGGGTTTTTTTTCTCTTCGCCCCGGCTCGTAAAAAGTTTAGGCAAAATGAAATGTTTTTTTGATAAATTATTCGTTGATTTATTAAACTAAAGGGAGGCAATTTCGATGAAGATTAAACCCTGCTTGGAGACCCCAAACAGTTTATGGCAAGATTGTTGGTTTAAAATTTAAATGTTCTAGAAAACCCAAAAGAAAAAATTGATACTGATGCAAATTAACCACTGGCAAATAGCTAGTACTGTTTCATTTTTAGGGCAGTTAATTTATTTCAAAGTTTTTGTGATACGTTTTGCCCCCTTAAAAATTAAAAAAGTCCGAAAACCCAAAGGGACTTTTTCTTTTCCCAAAAGTTTGTCACTGGTTTAACGCAAAAAATTTAAAACAAATTTGGTCTAAAAGTTGGGAAAAAAATCATTTCATTGGAAAAAAGTATTTAATTTATTGGGTAAATTATTTTAAAAATAAAAAGGGGCAAATAGGTTTTGGGGATTTATTTATGGAACATCTTTTCCCCCTACGAAGAGATGTAAGACCAGTTTGGTTGTTTCT
>NW_026863501.1:0-40113 GCF_026571515.1 Ruditapes philippinarum
AATTAATATTCAACATTGTACACATGGAGTACAAATAAATCCGTTCAAATTTGTAAATGAACAAAACGCATTATAACAGGGTTTATACGTGGTTTATTCAACAGATTATATGTGTAACTTCTAGGAATCAATATTATTCTTCGTCAATTCATGACTTTTCCTTTAAATCTAATTATCTCTTGTGGCTTGTTTATTTCAATATCATTTTAGATTTATTTATCAGATACACAATTATACACTGCAAAACAGCTTTATGCAAAGCAATCACTTTTTTTACTTAAACAAAATCAATTATTTCCAAACTAAGACTTCACAATGAAATCAACCGCTCTAAAATCTTATTTCTATTTTGTGTACCAAACAGTGCTGCTGTTTATGAGTTTGTACTGTATTAATCTATACTTTTTCAGTTCCCTTAAGCATTGTAAAACATAAAATGTACACAATTTAACTTGGTATAATCAAATTTTCTGTTGTAGATATTTGTGTACGTGCATACTCGCGCATCTGTTTGTACATTCGTGTGCTTGGGCGTTGTTTTGAGTGTTTGATACATGGGAACTTAAAAATTAATATATGTAGTTATCTAAGGCTTAATTTAGCTTGGGCTCTTTAAAGTTATTTCCAGAGCTCGTATTCGCTACATGTAGATCTTTTGTGTAATTTACCTCAGATTTATGTTACAAAAAGGCCTTTGTTCATTTCATCTATGAATCATTCTATATTCATCTAGGGCTCATGCCAGTTTTTATGGCTTTGTCAGCTTTATAGAGGACTCAAATTACCTTTTAAATACTAAAACCAGGGTTAAATAGGACAAATATAAGCAAGAACTCGTGTTCCCAGTTCCATTTACAATAGTACATTTTGCTATATTAAAAGCCCATGCTATTATTTTTCTAGAGCTAATATTTTCTTTACATTTGGTCAATAAAAGTTATTTCAAGGCGTCATGCAAGTTTTTACCTAGGTCCTATTTGACTTATATCAAATGATCATGGCAGTTGTATATAGACCTATTCTTATTTTCAAATATAACTGTTTCTTATAGTTTATGTTGGATTTATCTGTGGCTCGTGTGTAGTCCAACTAATTAGACTTGTCAAAGAGACACCGAGACAATTTTGGACGGGCGCTGTCTTTTTTCCAAGTCCAACCACGAACTGCATTTTTGTGCACGGACGCTTCCCAATTAGAAGTTGTTGGGAGCGAAAACTAGAAAAGTTTTAAAGAAACAGCCTACATTACCTGAAAGAGGACCGTTTTTTATGTAAGGTTCCAAATTATCATACTTCAAAGTCAAACAGAAGTCTAAATATTCCACTTTATTTTTTTAAAACGTTGAAAATTATTGAAAGCCGCCATATTGGAAGCGGTGTCATGGTAAAATTATGACATTTCATGGTGTAACACACGTATCGGTGGCAATCGATTGTATACGCAAGCCTTATAATACAATTTGTTTATGTTATTGGTGTGAATTATTGCAGGAATAACTCTTATATTCACACACGAATATTTCAGCATTAAAAATAAAATGTAAAAAGGAAATGCTGATAACCTTACTTAGAAATTAAATAGTTTATGATGTCCGACATAAGATCATACTACATTTAAGTCTGTTTAAATAAAATTGTCAAATTAGAAATTATACAGTTGGGTTTTTAAACATCTGGGATCATTAGGTGGAATTTCTGAACTGCCTTTGATTCCCCACATACGAAAATACCATGTAATTGTAGGTGCATCTTAATGAATTATATTATAAATAGTCTATACATGATGAAGCAAAGAAGAATTTCAATTTGTATTACACTCCATATCAATTTCTAGTTTATTGTCTTAAAAACAATATTGAGGACAGTTGCGTAGGAGAAGAAGTTCAAAGCAACCAAAAATAACTTAAAAAATTTGAAAAAAAAAAACTAAAAATTTCACACTATAAAATGAAATTTCAGACTGGCCTTTTCTCAAGTTATTTTAAGGCATACCGCATGCTTGGTGTTCAACCCTTTTACAGTTGGACGCTACGCTTTCCTCTTTTGATTACATCTGACGGACCAAGTGGGAGACTCTATGATGGACAGTTCTTAAAGCCCTTTGGGGACTGAATTGTCTTATTGCTCGTCTTCTGCCTTACTTCGTCGGGCCCTTGTAGGTGATTTTCTTGTTGCTCTGCCTTCCTTTAAGGTATCGAGTACTTTGTTAATGGTCATTATGCAGTAACTTTTTCTACATATTTACATAATTTTGTATGTGTTTTATTTATTTCGTCTAATGTAACCATGGCCATTGTTAGAATTTCACTTGGCGGGGATTAATTTTATATACATTTTTGTGTCATTCAGGAACATATTGGGGCTAAGAGTGAGGTTTGGCGCGCCTAAAACCAGTTTAAACTCCCCAGTGGTTTAACTACCACTGACCATTCCAAGGCGGTACCCGTTTTTGTTCCTTCACGCGTTTTTCTTGTCTGTAGTGTTACTTGTTTTTGGATGTTTACATGTTTTGTGATGTCTGTCTTGTTGGATTGTCGTTGACGGTAGGTATTTTCTCTCCATCCCCTCCATTTTTAACCCCCCCCCCCCCCCTTTTCACCCGTACAGCCCTTTTCCCTTTAATTCCCATTACATGTCCCGCTCCTTTCGCCCTTTGTGTTCACTCCAGGTACTTGTTTGGTGCCTTCTGGGTGTCCTGCTTGGGTGTGTCCGGGGGCGGCGTCCTGTGAACGTTGCCTTTGCCTTGTTGATCTTTATTCTTGTTATTTTAAGAAATTACAGTAAAATGCACTTGTCGCACAGATATGACGGGGTTTATGATAAAAACGCAGCAATTGGGAATTAAGTAACCGTAAATTAGACGTAGAATAACATAACAATGTAAGACAGATAGTCTGTTTAAATTACTGTAGTCGTCTGTTAGAACAACTGTCGCAAAATTCCATGTTATCTAGTGCCCGCTTTTCATTGATCGGCACCTAGAATGTGTCGCATTGAAAGTTCCATGATTACCTCCGTATTTTGTTCACATCTGTGGGTGTAGATTCAAAATTTCAACATTATTATGTTTAAGTGATGTTTAAACCGGCGCAATGGAGCACTTGCACCTACCAGAGTCGTCTTTGGCACTTATGTGTAATTATGTTTCGGTTTTGCAGTTGAAGGCGTTTTTTGTGGGGGTTTTAAGACGGTGAGATGGGTGGATAAGTTTTTTCTATTTTCTTTACATTTCTTTGCTTGCTTGCCGAACCTTGTAAATCATTATGCGTTTGTTACGGTTCGGTATACATGTATAAAATATGTTAAACATAAATACATTGTATATTTCTTTTATGTTCTTAATTGTCATATAAATGTATAAATGAAGTCAGTATTTTATGCGAGAGTGACATTGGCAGTCATTAGCAGTAAACAAGAAGGCAAACCACCTATTGATAAATGTTGAGCACATGTATTAAAACATTTAAAAAATATTAAACAACAGTACTTGTACGGAGCATATTTGCTACCATTGCATTTTTTGTTAAACACATTGGTATTTTTTCATTAGTATTTAATAATGAACAAATTTATTACAAAATAATGAATAGATTTATTTCCCCTATATTTTTTTGCAAGTTAATCTTCCTGCGTTATCCAAACTTACCTGCTAGACACAGTGGTAGGTACTACCAGCTTTCACGGAATCGATTTTTTACGATGACGTCATAACATGTCCGCCAAAGATAATGTAGACAGTACAAATTTGAAATAAATCGCATGTATGCGTTAAGACAGGTACAATCTAATATTTTTTTTAGGAGAAGTTAGTACAAGAATTTATATTCTATCGATTTTTAGAGGACATTGAAGTTACTTTCATGTTTAAGCAGTAAAAATCAGTCCAAACTATCGATAGTGTTGCCGGTAGATTTTCCGTGCGTAAAAATGACAGTTAAAATTAGGCGTAACGGTTTGACCGTAAAAATGACAGTTAAAATTAGGCGTAACGGTTTGACAGTAAGAAAAAAAGTCTGTAAAATGGGTCAAACCGTTCACGCCGAATTAATTAGGCTAGCTCGTGTGAAGGTTTCACATGTGTTAATTCTTTTATTCTGAAACCGATGTTGTTTTAGCAAGGACTCACATTTATTTAGCGTTATCATAAGCTCAAATTCATTTTTTTTTCATAATGGTCTCGTGTAAGAATGGTTCGTGTTACCTTTATTTTTAGGTTAAAGTTAATGTCACGTAATAAACCTATCTAGGATACACAATACACCCATAAACACTATTGATATGAACTACATGTACGTAAAGAGAAAGGGAAAGCGACAGAAATATCATATTCAGATGCTCGTTTATTGGTTACTTTTTCCCGGGGTTTCATATTGTGACAACAGGGAACGTGATTTTATGTTTGACTAGGTATATCGAGTGAGTTGTTTCTTTTATCTTCAAGTAAAATCAATATATCTTACGCTAAAACAATACAAATTAAGCCGTTTTTAAACCGCTAGTCTGTTGTGATTAAATGTCCGACTTGAAGAACTATTACATTAATGACTTAGCTTTGTCACAGTATATATTCAATACTTCTTTTGACACCAAAATCTTTAGATAAACTGTTAAACCTACCATATGTCAGACCTTTTACATACGATTTATACAGTGAGATACGCAACCGGTTATCTTTACTCGAAAACTACTGATCATAGGAACTCTGGAACAGGACCGCATATTGCGGCGCATAAATCCGAATCCGTACCGGCTTTACATATTGTTTGTCCGACCTTCGAATATCTTTTCATATTATGCGAGCGGGTGGTCTTTGATTATCTAATCTCAATTAAATATAATCTGCTAATTTAAAAATCAGTCAAATATACGGTATATTGAAAAAAGTAAAGGAGTGACATCCGCCATTTACCGAAACGTTCGGTGTAAGTTATCCCCCTTGATATGCTTGATTTTTGTTTTAATTTTTCTAGTAATGAATACGAGATGAGTGCCTAAAATATTTATCTATGGATCATGTTTTAATATTCCTTTTTTCAGTTAGGCAAAATCAGTTGGACCATATTACTAAAGTGTCTGTTTTCTCCATTTTAACAAATCAATACACGAATACGCCCGTTATAATGCCGCCTATACATGTCAACACGTGTAAACAATAAACCGTTAACGTTATATCCGGACGATACCTGATAGTTGACAAAAATAACGGGAACAAAATTCTGAAAAAAATAGTAATCAATTGTAGCCAAAGGGGAAAAACTCATGCCGAAAACGTTGCGGCAAATGGCGGATGTCACTCCTTGTCTTTTTAATAATACCGTAAAAATTGACCAGTTTTAAAAGAGACAGATTGGGTTCAATTGATAATATATTTTTTGAGTCCATACACTCGGATAATACTAAAAGATATTTAGATGTAGCAGAAACGTTTTAAAAAACCGTTACAAGATCGAAAATATACGCCGCAATCTGCGGTCCCGTTATCGAGTTCCTATGCTACTGATTAGAATAGCCTGTCGTCTGCAAGTTGGGAAAGTGTTTATCGGTGTATTTCTTTATTTAGGGCTACTTGAAGCATTATCTGCAGCGCATGCGATTTTAGCTTTACTTTGTGTTCAAGAAAAGACCTTTAATAAATATATAAAAACATTACATTTTATTTCGACATCATAAAATCTTAAAGAGGTTTTAATACAAACAATGTTCCATATGCTGTGCATTTACTTTGTATCATCAACAGGGACTAAAAAATTGACCACGACCTTTCATAAAAACATTTTTTATCAGACAGATATAGATCACCCAGATTATGACATCAATACTCAGAACATAAGTTCAAATGACATCTGAGGTTGGTAAATAAATAACACCAGTCTATCAGAACGTTATTTATTATTGATATACTTTCAATATTGATTACTTTTCTTGGTTTGAATCATTTCAATTTTGAAAAAGATTAAATAAAACCGAACGATCGTAGCTAGTACATCTTTTTAAATTCTTTTTCCTGGTAAGTTCTTTTATGTTCCTGAAAGAGAAGAAATGTATTATATTAACTGAATCATGGTTCACAACCGTCTCCGAAAAGATCTTTTAAAGAAACTTTATGATTTTATTTTGATATTAAATATTATCTACTTCTATTGAGTTCGGTTTACATTTATTCAACAATATTACATAGCTGTCGATACAATATGATACACCTAAACAAATAAAGACTTACATTGACAGTGTTCGTTATCATTTATAGAATATAAGACGCTGGACGTTATACGACAACAAACGTTACAATGAACAATTTATTACTCTCAAAGGAAATGATATTGTCATGGTAATTAAGCGTTCACTTATTATCAACATCGAAAGTTCATTAGTAAAACTGCAAAACAGTAATTTGATGTCCCAGGGGGGGGGGGGGGGCCGTTTTATCAACGTGTCGTAGTCTACGACATTTTATTGTCGGTGTCGTACGTCTGCGACAACGTCGTACGACCGTTTTATAAAACGTGTCGCAGACGTTGTTTTTCTGCGACGTCGCAGCTTTTGTCGTAGACAATTATTCACGCGAGACACAGTCTAGCCAGTGCGCCCTTTGACGTCACATATGAAATAAAAGTACTAAAAGTATTGATGGGATTTACATGATTATTATCAAGCGGATAAATTTACATGATTATTATAAAACGGATAAATACTATTTAGTGTGATACAAAGAACAATTTTATTGAGAAAAACAACTAATATTTTCTGCACTCGATTCACCCCATAAAATACTATGTCACGCTACGGTTCCACCCTTAATGCCGGGTCTGTACTGAATTATGTCTTAGAAGCGAGTTTTTTTACCAGAGCAAACACGGGTTTAATGACGTTTAAATAACTATTTTAGAGCATGCAGCTGCCTCGCACTTGATGAAAGAAGCTGTAAAGTTATTTGTAATAGGTAATGGAAATGAAAACAAAGTAGTATTTGACTTTTACACAATATACTAAATAACTATCACAACTAAATTGCCAAAAATTAACTGACGCAAATGATGGTAACGACAGATCAGCCACTTTTGGAAATTAAAACAGAAAACTAAAAAGTCAAAAGCATTTTTAAAAACGCCAAAAAGTATGTTTATAGTACTTTTATAGTCAATTAAAAGCTAGCTGTCAATTTTTAATTGGCACCGGACTTTTCAAGTATATCGTGTGGCGATCTGTCGGAATGTCACGGCTATAATCTATAATAACCTCGGAGTTAATACGGATTGATAGTAGTTTCACCACGTAAGGAACACGCACATATTTTTTTCAAACTATCTGTGCTGTTACTCAACTAATTTTAACGAGATAAGGTGCAGAGTACCCGTGACTATACAGGTACCACATTACTAAAAAAAAAAAAAAACCAAAAAAAAAAACCAACCTGAATTATTATTGTCGAAAGCATATATATTTTTTTTCATAAAAAGCGACTAACTAGTTCCCTGTCTTTCTCGTTGTTTGACATTGTTTAAACAAAAATATATAATATGCATGTAGATGCTTTGGTAGTTTAGCGCGGAGGAAGGTAGTCTAGTATTGGTGTAACTCTCCAGGACGACGGTTAGGAAACTACCCGCCTATATGACTGAAATACTTGAGGGAAAAGGCGTAAAATGAAACAAACAAACAAAATCAGGTTAATAATTGATCAGGAACTAATGGAAATAAAAAAAAATATATATATATATATATATATATATATATATATATATATATATATATATATATATATATATATATATATATAATATATATATATATTTATATATATATATATATATATATATATATATATATATATATATATATATATATATATCAAAAGCTTTAAAAAATAAAAGCATTTTTAGGACTTTATGGGCCTTTATGAAAGGATTTTTGCGCGGTAGATACACTTATAGCTGCTTTCTTAAGAAACGCCAAAAACATATTTAAAGAACTAGCTATCATGATAAAAACCCCAATGATTTGTACAAATAAATTATTCAAATGGCACTCAGATTTTCTAGTATAACGTGTGGCGCACATTTTTGCCCATATTCCTAGACATTCAGAACACACAAGATTTCTAACTAGTTTTGTTCTTTCTTGTTGTTCGAAAGAAATATATGTAATAAATCATATAGATTTACTATTGCTAATGTATCGAAATAATGAATTGCTGTTTTGACATATTTTTGTAAAGTTATGTTAAGCGCACTGCTTTTAAATTGAAACATAACACAGTGTTATTGTTTTGTTCCAATTTGTTATCGATATGAAATATTTCACTTTAAAGTGTAGTTGTTTTTTTTTGCTGTTGTTGTTGTGTTTTTTTCCTGAAAGCGGATTAAATTTTTTTCATAGATACATGTATATATACGTATATCTCATGTAGTAGTAGTATACTAAATAACTCCCCACCCCCGGGATAGCAAATTACGTAGTTACAGTTCAGATTCTAGATTTTTTAAGAATTAAAATGAATAATTAATACACCATGCTAATTGTGCAGACTGAATTATTATATCTATACTGTATATTGCAGTTTACCATAAAATTTGATAACTTAAACATTAGTGCTTTTCATCAACGATAACTTTTAGTAAATGTCGCCTTGTCTTGATGATCTTTTTATATTCTATTGACTGATTTGTTTTTCTTTTTGAAATTGTTTTTTCGGTGTCCTGACCACGGTAACTTTCCGGTGTTCTTTATTTGATAACATAAGGGTTTTCCTCAAAGAAATATCTAAATTTATGTAAAATCTAGTAAAAATATTATGATTTTTTAATGTGAAATAAAAAAAAATATGGGAGTATATTTACGCGAAATTATCTTGTCCTGGCTATTAAATTTTTATTCTTTTTTCCGAAGAAATCTTTGAAACTCATTTTATAGAGTATGACCGTAAGGGCATATTTGCTCCAAATGAACGATATTTTAGACTTTTTTTACAGGGTATAAAATTTCTGTTTCTTTCTTATACTTAGAGCGCATGTATAGATTCCCTATATAAGCGTTTGACATTAAAAGAAAAGAAAAACAATTGAATTATGTTTTTTATTCTGAAAAAAAAGTTATTTCATAAAATTGATGTGCTGAGTATGTATACATGAAAACAGTGATCGCCAGTCTTGACGTCACAGAAACGTCGTACGACAGCCCCAACCCTGTCGTAGAGCTGCGACATTTTCTACGACGAACGCTACGACAAACGTTAATAAAACGGTTCTTACCGGTCTGCGACAAAAATGACCTACGACGTGTCGTAGCGCGTTGATAAAACGGCCCCCCCTGGATTTCTATCCTTGGTCTACAAATGATTACGTGTAACAGAATAAAGTTACAGTAATATTGTAACGCTACAGAATATCTCCTTTAAATCAATTGTCATTTCAACACATGAAAAAGGAATTATTATATAGATTTTACTCACATAGTGAAGTTTCGCACACGTAATTCTTATTTTCATCACAAGGTATTGACCACCATTCATCAAAATTTCCATCGTAATACACACAATCATTTATTTCAGAATTTAGATAAACGGGTTTGCCTACTATGGAGGCGTCAAACGCTGCTCCTGAATAGCCCCACAAAAATGTACCTTCTGTTTTTATGTCGTTTAATCCTATCCAAACATCTGAAAAATAATATGTAATAGTCTCAATGTACAATTTTGTTCTTAAAATATCAAACGTTCAAAAATTACAGTGTACACCCCTGGTTTAATGTAAAACAAGAAGCATTTACAGACTGTAAAATCTCCCGTCGAACAGAAAAAAGTGCTATATAAAGAGGACCATTCATTTGCACCGACTGACATGTAAAAGTTATAAAAGATGTTTGTGATAATAGCTCAACTTTTCTACTAAAAGTGGAACACTTATAAAAAAGAGTAATAACTCCGAAGCCATAAAAGGATGGAGTTCCCATTCCTGTTCACTGCATTTATCTTCAAGGAAATCTATCTGGCTATATATCCGATAATCATGCTTATGTGTACAGTCATAGGTCAATCGGCAGCAAGCGCAATTTGCGTTTTAGGTGATGCACTAAAATTTCTATTAACAAATTATGGCGTATTTTTTGTTAACAACTATTTATAAAAGGCATGCACCAAACAGACCTGTGTGCTCCTATAGATTTCATTATTTGTATCATCATCGATGTTAGAATAAATATTTAACTTTATAAACTATTGTATATCTATAACTTATAAATAAAATTGATATTTTAATCACAAAAAGACAAACGGGTAGACGCACGGACGAAGATTAACATTTTACCATATCCCTCACAATCTTTTCTGTGCGGGAAAACATGTATTTTTTTCAAATTTATTTACATTTCTAAATACATTTTACTATAGATACCAGCATATGGACTGGAAGGTTTTTCATATGGCATAAAAATATTATTCTAATTTTTGTAGAAAGGTATATAATTAAATGTAGCACGTCTTTCATGTTACTGTAAAGGTGATAGTTTTTGTGAGGATTATATTTTGGCTCGAATGCATTGTTGATTGTAAGCTGACACTATTGTTGTTGTTATAACATTTTGCCTTTTTAAAGACGTTTTCGGTAGTTTTCTGTGCGCATCGTTATGCGCATCCAAGAAAGATAATCACGGATAATTACTCTTCAAATGAAGGTAAAGTTGAATAGTATTCGGATAAGTGTTTAAATTTCGGCTATAAGCAAATAATGAGTAAATAATACAGAATAGATATTTCTAAATGTTCAAAAGGAGATTGGTTCAAAAGAATAAGAATGTCGTTTAGACAACATCACATAAAGGATTTCTCCAAGCATTAGTACGACAGCATTGATGATAATTCTGCGCGCGTTACCCCACCCACTTGTGGTATAGTGACAAAAGTGCGTCGCGACTTGATTACTGGCAGACAACTGGGCAAAGAAGTTTAAAATGATATATTTTAAAAGTGTTGAATAAAAAACAAAATAAATATCCAAGAAATGTTCAGAATTTCATTATTTTCTTTGTAAATTTCTGAATACTTGCTTACTGTTCGGGTATGTTAGTCGAGTGAAAAAAATAATATGGCTTAAAAAAAATATTCAGTATCATTTACTTAATATAACATCAAAAGAAAAAGTAATTCTTATTACAACATGTTTTATATTTGACAATACATTTAGTATAACACTGATATTTCTTAAGAAAGCGTGGTAATTTTGACAGTTGGCATATGCGGTAACCATGGAAACTGCCCGTTTACAAAAAAACTAACACTTCAACATATATATTTTATTTCTAATTTTGAATCCACAATCAAATGTTACTTGATATATCAATAATGTAGAAAATTCTATAAAAGAAATTTCTTGATAGCTTTAATTTTTTACAGAAAATTTTCATGTTTATTTTTCTCATTTTTTGTTTAGTTAAAAAGCATGAAAACTCATTTTTAAAGAAATATGTCCAAATTATCGTTTGTTTTTTATACAGAACCCTAAGATAAAGCAAGCTTTGTATAAAATTATGTTTATTGTGAGTGTAATAAGCTATTTTATACATTATTATAATACAGTTTGGCTATTTTGACCATTTTGAGATATACGGTTACCATGGAAACTGCCATTTTTCAAAAAATCCAACACGCCAACATATATTTTTCTTTTTCTTTTTGAATTTGTCATTAAATTTTACATAATATACAAAAAATTAGAAAATCCTATGAAACACTTTTTTCAATATCTCTAATTATTCTGAGAATTCATGTTCATTTTTCTCATTTTTCGTTCGGTTGAGGAACATGGAAAACTTATTTATTAAAGAAATATGTTCAGATTATCATTTGTTTCATACAGAATCATTAGATAAGGTTATCTTTACATAAAACAATGCTCGTTGTGTGTTTTAAGCTATCTTATACATTTTCTATTCGTTATAACACAGTTAGGCTATTTTGACAGTTTTTAGATATACGGTTACCATGGAAACTGCCATTTTACAAGAAATCCAACACGTCAACATATATTTTTATTTTTATTTTTAAATTCGTCATTAAATTTTACTCATCATACAAAAAATTTAGAAAATTCTATGAAAGGATTATTTTTTCATAAAACTGTAGAAAATGTCTTTAAGTGTCAAACAAATATATTTCCAAAATATATACTTTATATATTGATAGCTCTTCTTTATAGACTTCTAACAATGTATACATTGTTTATGTCACTGAAGTAAATACAAATATAAATAAAGGTATTATTCATACATTTTTATGCTCCCCGAAAAATTTCGGGAGAGCATATAATCGCCGGGTTGTCCGTCCGTCCGTACGTCCCGAATTCGTGTCCGGCCCATAACTTTGTTATTTGAGGTCGGATTTTACATTTATTTCACAGAAATGATCACCATATTGAGACGACGTGTCGCACGCAACATTTGGGTCGCTACCTTGAAGGCCAAAGTCAATGCATGACCTTGCAGCAAAACCGTGTCCGGCCCATAACTTGGTTATTTTAAGTCGGATTTTACAACTATTTCACAAAAATGATCACTATATGGAGGCATGTGTCGCGCGCAACAATTGCGTCACTATCTTGAAGGTCAAGGTCAATACATGACCTTGCAGCAAAATCTTGTTCGGCTCATGACTTCGTTATTTGAGGTTGGAGTTTACAACTATTTCACAGAAATGATCACCATATTAAGACGACGTGTCACGCGCAGCATTTGGGTTGCTACTTTGAAGGTCAGGCTCACAGCATAACCTTGCAGCAAGATCGTGTCCGCCTTTTCACTTTGTATTTTGAAGTCGGATTTTATAATTATTTCACAAAAATGATCACCATATTAAGAGAAAATGTCGCACGCAAGATGTGGGTCGCTACCTTGAAGGTCAAGGTCACAGCATGTCCTTGAAGCAAAATCGTGTCCGGCCCTTAACTTTGTTATTTGAGGTCGGATTTACAATTATTTCACTGAAATGAACGACGTGTGGGTCGCAAGTCGGTAGATGGCTCTCATTGAGTAGAAGTGAAGTGCAAAGAACAGTAATTCAGTAAAAGTATTCACTATATTACACATAAATTAAGTGGTCTTTCGTTGATAGCTAAAGCTATGTGGTCTTTTAGTTTTTCTAAATGAAATGTATAATCTACGGCGCGTAGACAGTTCCATTATAAGTCAAAGGCCATCCCCAAGACCCCCTTTAAAAAACCTTGAAGTTAAACAAAATTAACTTGAATGAAACTTTCTACAGCATAATAAACATTGAGATATCACATATCAATATCAAAGCACAAAAGGCGCTGAATTTGTTTGGGCCACAGAATGTCAGAAATGGGACCGTTGAGGGATTATTAACCAATTTGCTTTTGTATAGTGCTACCAATGCTGTTTCCAGTGTTATAACTGTAGAAAATTGGCTTTAAGGCTAATTGCAACACTGATATTCAATTCAATGTTAATTTGGCAAAAAAAAAATATCTCGCTTCCTAAACAAGCGTTTCACCCCTCGACCACGGGGATGTTATAAAAAAACAGTCTGAAGAAAACCACATTATTCTAAGTAAAGGTTTTAAACCCTTATTAATTTCGAGATATAATGTTCACGGTAACCTATTGTTTATCAATGATGTACATAATCATGCAGCTTAAAGATTCTGGATGTTTGTAATTTAGGCTGTATATTATATATGTATGTAATTATACTATGACAACAATTTTCAAGCATCGAAGAATATGTAAAATATATTCTGCAAATATTTGCACTCATTTCAAAAAAAACAAATATCTAATTACCTCCCTTTATTTACATGATTATTAAGTTCGGTTATATCTTTACAAATAATGCTTTTTGAAACATACAATATTGAGTAATCTTAATTTGATAATATAAAACCATGTGTTAAAAAATGTGTTACAGGATCTTTAATATTAGCATGTAAAGAATTACGCAATATCAGAAATCTTCGACCAATCGGGAACTATTTTTTGTTCCCCGATAAGGCTTGAAAAAGAATGAGCCTGTCATTTGATAATCTTTAAGCAGTGATCTCCCTTAAATATTCGGGGTTAGTGTACTTATATATAGAGGGAAGTAGCCGCTTCGAAGAGATCTAACTACTTTTTGATTTTGCAAATTAGCAAATCAGGTCTGGCGACCCAAACAAAGAATACAGATATATTATACATTTGTAACGAGGAATGCAAATCCCCACTGACTGTTCCCTGAAAATATGCATTTGTGCAGCTACGATTTGCATAATGTCATCATGTTTAAGCAAATGTTAGGAAAAAAAATATGACAATAAAAGACTGTTTTAAATGATCTTAGTCTTTCATCAAATGTTAAAATCAATTCATTCGAATGTGTCCTTTGGAAAAGATGTGATTGCATTGTTGTAAAAATGCTAAATTGAAGCTACAGATGTTTGAAGATTCTAAATGGAGCATTCAGATTTCCAAAATGAAACTTGATAGCAAACTTTGCAACCTATATTTTTAAGTATGAAAACAACTTATTGGTAAGAACAAAGGTTTTTTTTAGTGAGATGCATGCGTGCAGGTACGGGGTTCGTTTACACGTCTTCTTTCTGACGTTTAAAACATTTGTAGTGTGTATTTGGTTAAATACACAAAAAGGAACCAAACAACTAAGGAACGTCGTCATATGGTCTTTATTGTGTTGATGTATCATAAACTCAAACCAAACATAAAAAATGATAAGCTTTTCCCTTTAAATTCTATATTGTAATAACTTTCTTTACTTACAATTGTAACCGATCATGCCACTTACAAATTCGTTTTCAGAGGTAGAGGTGATTTCAACAAGATATCCTTTTTTTGATTCGCAGTCATTCTGCAGGAGATAAAGCAACTTCATAATTATATGAATGATTTTAAATAAACACATCTGTGCCCTATCATATTTTACTACAGAAGTTTTAGGTGAGTTCCTGTCATCCATTTTCGTTTCTCTCTCTATAAAATCATTTTCTGCGAGAGTATTTGCCAAGAAAAATATAGCAAAACAGCTTCAAATGAATAGGACTTGTGCCATCTATATGAAATATAAAAGATATATTTGTTAATGTAGTTATCTCATCATAAAGATGTAACTATTTTTATTTAATTTCGCTGAAAACTAATGTGTCTTTATTCGAAATCGTGACAGACAGGGAAAGAATTGTCACTGTTGCTTAATCAAACTGAAATAATTGTTTTTATTGACGACATTGAAAACAAATTTGCTTCATTTTAAATGTTCTTACTATAATATTTTTGCTTTTTTTGAATCATTACATTTGCCATAAATTAACGTTTAGCCTTGTGATTCAAAGGCTACATGAAATATAAGTTCGTTCCTTGTATAGCCCTAGAAATGGATTTTTCATGACATTTTTCATCACCTTAGATTTCATTAAAATTATACTAAGATTTATTTATAAAACTGATCAAAGATTTGTAATTTATCAGTAGCTTCATATACTGGATAACATTAAAAACAAAAGTACAGTTGTTAAGTATCAAAAATCATCATTCTAAATGCGGTCACAATGTTTTGCTCCGCCACGGGGTCATTGATTTATCTTTTATGTATAGAGAAAAAACTTAAAAAATCTTCTTTTAAAAACTTCAAAGAGCTAGAGATTAGTTGTTTAGCAAGGAGGTTCTTCTTATGAGTTTCTACCAAGTTTGTTCAAATAAAAGCCCTGTGGTCAAATTGGCCCCGCCCCAGGGGTGTATTGATTTTCTTAACATGTACTCATATTTTGCAACTGTTGTTTTCCATTAGCAACTGCGACCAGTAATGTTTACCACATGCATTATTTCAGATACAAATATAAACTATGATATATGTTTAGATTTAGATTTGTATCTGCTTTGTTTATAGTTTACAATATTTTACTTGTTCCTTGACGTGGAGAATTTAATATTCAGATGAGAGATTTCAGGGCAATCATGGCTCTCTTATTTAAAGTTTGCAAAGAAATGATATAAGGAATTTAAATGATTTAAAACGATATCGTTTTAACGATGTTCCATTAAGCAAACACATTTTGTCCTTCAAAGTAGCATAGGGGTCGGTTTAACGCCATGCACTGCGCGTACGCGGCGGATTCTATACTAAGAATAACACATCGTTTTATTTTCAGAATGACATTTTTTATCATCTTCCTGAAGTTTACCTTATGTAGGATATGATATTGGGGTCAGGTTCTCAGTCTTAAACGGAGAGCTGATAAAACTTATAAAGCAGCATATACGTTGAAACAAATGTGTGTGTGCTGTGTTTATCTCTTGCGCACGAGATACTTTGTCGTGGCTACAAGTTACTAAGTCGTGGCTACGAGACAGTAAAGTTGTGGGAACGAAATACTTTGTCTCTATATATATGCACATGTCTTAAGAACCGTATTTGAATGTCATCTTCCAAGGCTCATAAATGAGACATTAATTTTGACTAAGTTATAGCCTTTTTTGGGACAATTCTGTGATATTGAATTGGTCAGTTTTGTACGTATATCTGCCTGTTAACCTTGTTTATACGATAAACTGAGAAGGAATACGTCTTGGATTATTTTCTTTGGTAGGAACATTGCCTATGGACAGTAGATAGTCTATAAGGATGTTTGAAGTCAAGGGTCAAGGTAACCATTACACTTGCTGTATAATCCTTGTCTGTTGAATAATTTAGTAGGAATAAGCAATGGTAAGTATATTAACCTAGAATGATCATTGCACCTGATCAGTAGATGACACCTAATCATTTTGAGGTAATAAGGTCAAAAAACAGGGTCAGAATGATGCACAATGTAAAATCATTGGTCAATCAATAACTTGTATAAATTGCACTTATATACGCAGGTGAAGTAGGGGCATCATTGTACAATTACACATGTCTAGTTAATTAGGAAAAATTCATATAAATAGTTTAATCTCAATGGTTATTATCTCGTGCGCACGACTTAATTATCTCGTTCTCACGACTAAGTAACTCTTAGTCATGACATATTATCTCGTTCTCACGACCTTATTAGTGCCCACGACTTAAAAAATGGACGCCACGACAAAGTAACTCGATCCCACGACTGAGCTATCTTGTGCCCACGACTGAGTAATTCGTGGCACTACATAAAATCTTGTGCTCAGGACTTAATTTACCTCATTGTCACAACAGTGTATCTCTTTTTAACGACTTAAATATCTCGTGGCAATGACTAAGTAAATAGTGGCCAGTAAATGGTTGCCACGACATAGTATCTCGTGCGCACAATAAAAAAAACACACACGTGTCACCTTTGTGCACCGTATGCTAAATCACAGATGGATAAAACTATATACGAAATATATCTAAATTTTAAATATAATTATCCACACACAAATTAAAGTTATTTAAAACAAGGGTGCCATAGTCACAAAATACGCCCGTTTACGAAAGCTTTAGATGGAGATGGGGGCATTATTGATAAGTGTTAACTAGCAAGCAAGTTTTTATTCTTGGCACTGTGTTGTTAAATGAACCTTAAAACAAATCAGTAGGGAAGATATGCACAGGATGTGACCTTGACCTTGGTCGCAGGGACCTGAATTTTATGCACGGCACTCAGCCTCACAATGATGAACATTTGTGCCAAATTATATTGAAATCCCTCTATGCATGTAAAAGTTTTGCTCCAGACAAGCGTTTTTCTATGAGCTCTAACTGTGACCTTTACCTTTGACCTAGAGACTTGGTTCATGTGCAGGGCACTACGTCTCATGGTGGTGAACAATTATATAAAGTAACATTAAAATTCCCCCATGCATGTAGAAAATATGCTCCGGTCAACATCTGGATATTTAATCATCTCCAGTGACCTTGACCTTGCAAATATTAACCTAAATTAAATGTGTCACACCTGTAGTCATAATAGTTAGCATTTGTGCTACAATCCATCAATAAATGATGACTAAATGGTCCCTATACACATCTTCAAATTTTTATCTGAACTTTGACCTGACTTTGGTCGCAGGGATCTGAATTTTGCGTGCGACACTCAGCCTCACAATGGTGAACATTTGTGCCAAGTTATATTGAAATCCCCCTATGAATGTAGAAGTTTTGCTCCGGACAGGCGTTTTTCAATGAGCTCTAACTGTGACCTTGACCTTTGACCTGGAGACCTGGATCATGCATGGAGCAATACATATCATGGTGGTGAACATTTCCATAAAGTATTATAAAAATTCTTTCATACATGTAGGAGATATGCTCCAGACAAAATCTGGATATTTCACCATCTTTAGTGACCTTGACCTTGCATATATTGACCTAAAGTACATGTGCCACAGCCGTAGTCATGATAATGACCATTTGTGTTACAATCCCTCAATAAATGATGATTAAATCGTCCCTATACAAATCTTCATATTTTTATCTAAACTTTGACCTCTATGTGTGACCTTGACCTTGGCTGCAGGGACCTGAATTTTGTTCGCGACACTCCGCCTCACAATGGTGAACATTTGTGCCAAGTTATATTGAAATCCCTCTATGCATGTGGAAGTTTTGCTCCGGACAAGCGTTTTTCAATGAGCTCTAAGTGTGACCTTGACCTTTGACCTAGAGACCTAGTTCATGTGCGTGACATGGCTTCTCATAATGGTGAACATTTCTATGAAATTTCATTAAAATCCCTCCATGCGTGTAGGAGATATGCTCCAGACAAAATCTGGATATTTCATCATCTTTAGTGACCTTGACCTTGTATATATTGACCTAAATTATATGTATCACAGCCATAGTCTTGATAAAGACCATTTGTGTTACAATCCCTCATTAAATGATGACTAAATGGTCCATATACACATCTTCATATTTTTATCTGAACTTTGACCTCTATGTGTGACCTTGACCTTGGCCGCAAGGACCTGAATCTTGCGCGCGACACTCCGCCTCACAATGGTGAACATTTGTGCCAAGTAATATTGAAATCCCTCTATACATGTGGAAGTTTTGCTCCGGACAAGCATTTTTCAATGAGCTCTAAGTGTGACCTTGACCTTTGACCTAGAGACCTGGTTCATGTGCGCGACACTGCTCCTCATAGTGGTGAACATTTCTATGAAGTATCATTAAAATCCCTCCATACATGCAGGAGATATGCTCCGGACAAAATTGGACGCCGCCCGCCCGCCAGGGGCGTTCCCATAATACGTCCCGTTTTTCAAACGGGCGTATAAAAACGATGCAAAATTAGTATCTTAAAACAAATCTTTTCCATTTTACATTTAACACATTTGAATTAATTTTACCGAAAATATTACTTTTATGACGATGTTAGACGTCAAGCGATAAAAATGACCCTTACCATGTCATAATGTTAGTTATTTACATTTTCATTTGCAACCTAGGTTCGAGGCGGCATTATTGGATTCTATATGAAGAGTGACACATCGTTCTATTTTTAGAATGACCTCGTTTTTTTATTTGATCTCCCTGAAGTATTACATTCTATATTTAGATGACATTACGATTTTTTTTAAATATTATTATTTCAGCATACGGTACTCATTCATTATACCTTATTTCATATTCTATTTTTAGAATGACATCACCCGTAGAGCTGGCATAACTCTTATTTAATTCCACTTAAAGAATGACATCATCACGTTATCAACAGAAATAAATTTTCGTAGCCGGCATTAATTAGAAATTCAAAGGATGTATACGTTTTATATGATAAAGATTCATCCATCGATTAATCGAATTTATATAAAAAAAAATACGATAAATGCAAAAAATACCATTTAAAACGAATGTTTTATTCATTTTACAACCGTCGTTTTCTGTTTTCTGTCAGACGTACAGCGACAAAGTGACAACAATAATGAATGCATCATCTTTATTGAACCCATATGCAAGGGGCAGGACGTGAAGCGGTTGCACACTTGGTTCAAGCGAGCGAATTGGTTGCAAACTTGACAAAATGTCGAACACGGCGTGATTTTTTGAAACGGGCGAACGAATTTTTGCCAGGCAAGTGGGTTTCTTTGTTATTTTGAAGTTTATTAGTATGTCTATTCCATAATATAATATATATGCCACACTCGGTTTAAGGTTTCAGCATCCTAGATTCTGTTTTGACGAAGTTATTGAAGATATAAACTGATCATATAGATATTTTGAAATTTGACATGTGACTGTTCTGGTCGGTTTTTCTCCTAATTTATTCGAATTTGTAAGTTTTTAACTGCATTTAACATAACAAAATATGTTTCTGTCAAAGCTGTACAAATGGTTTAGTTCGCAAGTCCGAAGATTACGTTCAATACACAACAATATCTTGTTCAATCACATTTTGGTTGCAGACTTATACTTCAAGCATTTTTGGTTGCAAACTTATTCTTATTCTATTGAAATCCATAGTAAAATTTTGCAAAAGGAGTGTAGAAACCTATTTTCAATGGCAATTATTGACATTTATGTTTTGTTACTTGTTTTTGTTATAAATGTTATTTATTCTTTCTTCTTTTACAACAGTTATCCACTTCAAGTTTCAAATTACATGGTTCCCCATCAGTAAAAGCCTGCTGCCTACATACAAAATAATAGCATAATAGAATGTGAAAGTACTATTGTATGTAAGTGAATTATTTTCATCATAAACATAAGGACATGTGCACACATACAATGTTACTCGGCATAATTTTGAAAGTTTATCAAAACCACAAGAAATGTTAATTTGTTTGTTTCGTATGATCAGCAGTTGCTTTAGACATAAATTATGTAAATGTACTTTAATATTTTTACAAATGACATGTTTGTTTACAATATTTCGGATATGATGTACATCATATGTCAATTGGTAGTCTAAAGATGATTTTGATTATAAGATAATAATATAAATGATATACGATTGGTTATTTACATTGACTGATACGTGGTAAAACTACTTAAAGTCATTATTCGAGTAAGGGAATTTGGAAGATGTTTCGATTGGTCAATAATAAGGAACAATTTTAAGACGCATGTGAATAATGCCCTTGTGTCAATATTAATATAGTTTTTATCTACTATATAATCAAATTTATTTCAAATCTCAAAAAAAAGAACATTGTTGGTATTTTCTTCTTCTTTTACTTTACAGTAAGTCATGCCAAGATATAAAAAAAGTCCTAAGACTTTGTAAAAAAAAAGAAGTATATCAAGGAGAAAAAATGATGAAGATAAACACACACAACTGAACTTCAATTTAGCATATTGTGTTATATATCTATTTGAAAGACCCTGTGTTAGGATATATCTGCACGCATGCACAATTTGTATATAAATTTCTTATTAGATAAACGGGTATAATTGCCTTAATATTGCTTATTATTAAAAAAAATGATTAGTAATTCCTCGCTTAAAATATGCATGCCACATTATTGACACAAAAGTTTGCTTGAACAAGATATTTTGTGTATTAAACGTTATCTTCGGACTTGCGAACTAAAGCATTTGTATAGCATTGACAGAAACATATTTTGTTATGGTTAAATGCAGTTCAAAACTTACAAATTCGAATAAATTAGGAGAAAAACCGACCAGAACAGTCACATGTCAAATTTCAAAATATCTACATGATCAGTTTATATCTTCAATAACTTCGTCAAAACAGAATCTAGGATGCTGAAACCTTAAACCGAGTGTGGCATATATATTGTATTATGGAATAGACATACTAATGAACTTCAAAATAACAAAGAAACCCACTTGCCTGGCAAAAATTCGTTCGCCAGTTTCAAAAAATCACGCCGTGTTCGACATTTTGTCAAGTTTGCAACCAATTCGCTCGCTTGAACCAAGTGTGCAACCGCTTCACGTCCTGCCCCTTGCATAGGGTTTCTATTTAAATAAGATTAGTAACAAAATTTGACGTTTAAACACTATTTTGAAATATGCAATTGTTAATGTACGTTTTTTTCTTGCTCATTGCATCGGGCTATAACTACATGCAGGTAATGACACGTAAATTAAAAATACGTTGAGATGCAATAACAAACCACAGTATGATTTGAAGGTTGTGTCGCATGATTATTATTAAGATGGAACAACAGTTTCGACTTTGTTTGCGTATTCTAAATTTACGACTGTAACAAAAGGACAGAAACTTATATTTCTGATTTTTCATTTCTAAAACTTACAACGTCCCATTAGAAAACCGATAGTTTGTTACTTTTTAAAACTTTAGGGTTTCAAACATGACCTTATTCGTGAAGTTACGTTCTACTGAAATGCATTAAACAAATATGATGACGCATGCGTAATACTTTTTGGATCGATACGTTTTGTTTTACTTCAGTTAATACTTAATTCTTTAAAAACGACTTTTAATGATGTATTGCATTTTTGACATTACATGGAAACATATGTTACATTATAATAATTCAAAGTAACATTCTTATCTTTAGATAGAAAATTGTTTACCTTTCAAATAGTGTAACTAATTTGTTCTTCCAAAAGTGAAGAACGTTCTGGGAAGAATTCAGTGTTCTGTATCATTAGTTTTGATACTAAAATTTCTTTTTTTATTAAGGTTTGTAGTGTTGTTAACGATTATCATATTAAAGCTTCCTTTAATTGATGATAACCTGTACCCGATGTACAAACTAAAGAAACCGTTAACATCACAAACGGTAGAGCTGTAAATGAAACTGTGTTTCACGGCCCGTTAAATATGATAAGCATAATGGAGTAAACGAACACAATAATACTGTTACAAACCAGTAATTATAACTATATATTACATCGTAATATCCGCAAAATATATTTCATAAATCATTCTATTAAAAAAGAATGCGACGTAATTCTATCTTATATATTTATATAAAATTCAAGTTAGCGAAATTCAACGTAATTTGCCGGTGTTTCTTATAAACCCGAGGTAAGTTTGTTCACGATATTTTATATTTATTTTTATAAAGACCTTATTTAAATAATTTAGTGAAAAATCTAAAGTTACTCTGGCCGTTTTTAAATCATACGTATCACAAATGCTTTAAAAAATCAAACGCAAGCGTTTAAATGAACGTATAACTTGAAACGTGTATTTTACATGCCTTAAGTTATAAGTATACTGAAAAAAAAAGAAACTTTCTCCAAGTTTGAATGTAGATATGTTAGTACAGTTTTTCAATCCTTTTGAAACTCGAATTTTAAGTTTAATGAACAAATCAGGCTTTTATACGGGGATTAGCTGACCGATTTTGCAAACAAAGCGAGTTTTACAAGCTACTACATGTACATAAGTATGTACTTCTAAGTGGTACCCTTGAATAACTGGCACATACTTTTCGAAAGTTTCTTTTTTGGTTCAGTATATTACTAACTTATCGTTTGAATATCGAAAAACGTTTATATTTTTTGATACGATTTTGTTAAAACACAGTTTAAGACACATTTTTTTCAAGATTTTTAATTTTTAATTGTTTTATTATTTTTTTTATTTTAATTTTATTAAATATTTACCCAGTATTCAAAGAAATTATTGTTATTCTTACAGCCGATTTAAATTATAAGCTGTTATATTTTATTGTCCCTTTTTAAGTATGATAAAGCCCTGCCTTTTCTAAAAGAAAATGTTTCATATTACAAGATTTTCTTTTTATAGCAAAGGTGCACTTTCGTGCATTATTTCAGACACGAACGGGCACCTGAGTAGAACCTCCGACGTTCCTCACGCTGGATGGATAGTTTCCTTACATGAAAGAATCCAAAGTCCCTGTCGGGATTTGAACCTACAGCTGTGATGGGCAACTGTCAAGTTATATAAGTTTATAAAATGTTGCTCGATTGGAAAATAATATAATCGCCATTTCTTATAATTATATATATATATCGGTAAATATATACTGTATTAGATGTCTGTTGCCTTATTTTTGTAAATAAGTAACCCCATTAAATATATATGTTTTTTGTGTTTCAGATATGTCCCTTTTAACGGCATTTTTTTTAAAAAGTGAATAATGACGTTTTTACCATATGATTCAAAATAAAAACTGTTCAAAGAAATACCGATTATGAAGGTACAAAGTGGCAAACTATGACCACATAAAGATGAAAAGAAAAATCGATTTAATAATTTGTTTGCTTTGTTTGTCTGTTGCATTTCACGCTTGACCACGGATGCGGTTTGAAAGAAGAAAGTTATGCGTCATTAGGTTGAGAGTCATAGATAAGCAATTATAATGCATTGTATCTTGTTTTTATTCGACGAGTTAAGGTGAAATCATTAAAAATAGGGCGACATAATTAAACAAAGACAAAGGTATGTCAATTTTTATTTATAATTACTGAAAATCACTTGTTTTGTCACATCACGTCCTTTTTGTCCAATCAGATTGTTCATTTAGACACCGTTAAGTGACCAATGCGCTTCATTTGGTGAGTTTTTCCCTGGAATCTTTTTATAACATAGTACGCGCAGTAGAGGCAGCACACGTAAGACAAAACTGTTGTAATTTGCCAATATTCCAGAGATTTTCTTGACAAATATCTTGTCAAATTTAACAAATTCTCAGTAATGCCTGCTCTACGGGTGATGTCATTCGTAAAATAGAATATGAAATAAGGGTATAATGAATCAGTTCCTTATATTGAAATAATCTTTAAATAGAATCGTTATGTCATTTAAACATAGAATCTAATACTTCCGGGAGATTAAATTTAAAATAATGATGTTATTCTGAAAATAGAACGGTGTGTCCTTCTTCAAAATAAAATTAAATAATGCCGCCTCGTACTGAGGATGAAAATGAAAATTTAAGTAAGGAACAATATGACATGCACAATAAGAGATGATCAGAATCTTTATATCGCTGGACGTCTATCATCGTCATTAAAGTAATATTTTCGGTTAAAATGTATCTATTTTAACGTTGTTTAATTCTAAAATGGAAAAAAATAGCTGTTTTTGCATCCATTCATATATAAACGATGTAAATATATTTCCACTTTGTGTACGGATTATTCTATATAATATTTAATATATTTAGTATTTAGATATAGTTCTGTTTATTTGTAATTAAACAAAATTTACTTATACTACTTTTTTATTATCTCTATGTTAAGGACCTGACCCCCAATGTCATGCCCTAGATCGATTATACAACCGGGAGATAATAAAATAATTATGTCATTCTATATATTAAACGATTTTTCATTCTTCATATAGAATATGCCGCGCATGCGCAGCACGTTACGTTAAACCGGCCCCCAGTACTACTCTTAAAAATGAATATTCTCCACCTAGGTTAACAAAGTTTGTTTTGTATGGTATGTATATTCTTATATCCATATTTGGAGCCAGCGTTTCAATAAAACATTATGTAGATGGAGTATTTGACATACAAAATCGTGAGAGGCGAAACATAAGTACACCGACTTACAAAACAGTATAGGATAATAAAAGAAATAATATTACCTTGGCAGATTCATGTTGCATAGCTTGAGTCTGATACAGATAACAACTATTTTCAAATTTGATCCATCCGCCAGGACATTCTAAAAATAAACACATATCAACAAATAAACCTAGACAAATACAATAGAAGAGCATTATTAAGGTAAGTTAAGAAACACAATGAGATACATAATTATTTTGAGCAGTTAGGCGTGAGACTTAACAACCATATTATCAAATACTTATTCTAACACTCTTCGTGACTTTGGCACTATAGACAAAGAAGAAAAAACGGTGTTCAACTGCCAATAAACACTAACGTTTTTTCTTATTATTTCTTTTGTTGAATAATTCCTACATATTAGCAACAGTAGCAACAGTAGGGTGTAAAATCGAAAAGCGTTATACGAAAATTGGCACCGAAAGTTATCTCCGCTTGAAAAAATAACATTAGTGATTTTCCTTCTTTTATCTTGTAAGAATTGAAATAATATCGGTCTCAGTGGTGTTTATCGGCTATTTAACACCGGTTTTGTCGTTTTGATACAAACAAATTGACCACTTAGGCCTACGGCCTTCGTAGACAATTCCTCAATTTAAAACTCCGAACCGGTGATAAATGTCCATCCGCTAAGACCGATAATATTTCCAAATAAATCATTTTTAAACAAACATATCAATTTATCATTGCGTAGGTGTTAAATTGTACACCGTATTACTTAAAATACATTAACAGAGATCAGCTAAGTTTCGTAAGGCTTTATAAAGGACAAAAACTTGTTAATTTACATTAAACATTAAAAGGTAATAAATTAATATTTAGAGTAAAATCATTAAGATAAAAGTTAACGGTTGATCCAAACGTTGTTGCGATATAATGCAAATTACCATTGGTCACATTTAATGGAGGCCCACAGACTGCACAATGGTTAAATTGAATAAATTCATTAGTTAAGTTAAATTTAAAAGTTGTATCATGACGTTAAAAAAACAAGAGGGCCAATTTTCTATTGTTCAGTAGAAAATGATGTTGTGTATACATTTTACATGGTATTTTTAGTTTCTTGTTTTTGGCCTTTTTCAATTTGGGTGGTTCCAGTATTCCTACTTGAATACTGTTATATCACCCTTAGAATATGTTGCCTGCTTTTTAAATTTGTCTTTTGGCGTCTTAACTGTGATATGCCGGCTTCATAACCTCAGATCCCCTTTCAAAATTCCATTTTATTTAGTTCCGCCCATTGTTTTCTTGTTTAGGGCACACGCATTCTTTTACTTGGGGACCATACGCCGCTTTTCATGGAATGACACTACTGTGTCACATTGAAGGTTCCATGAAAGCCGCCGTATGAACACATCTGCAGATGTTTTTAAATTCAAAATTTCACCATTTTAGTGTTTAAATGTTGAATTCTGCTTAAGCCGGTGCTAAGAGGCGTGGACGGTAACTTGCACTTTCCAGTACCGTCCATGAACAGGCTCAATCAAACCGAGCCTGCAACATTTTTAATTTGTGTCGTATTGGGCTTTCTTTAGGGATTCTGTATTTCACTATTTCATTGGCTTTAGCAATTCAATCAAATTCATATGAGCAAATTTGATAATACACTACCTAAGAATGCTAAATCCAAGTTTGGAGATCATTCATCAATTAGGTCTGTAAAATGAGACGTTTAAAGCTATATTCAGCTCTAGCGGCCCCCACAAGGGACAAACCAAATTAATCTGAGCAAACTTGATAAAAGCCTAACCAAGACTGCTACAGACAAAAATTGGTGATCATCCATCAATTGGTTCTGTATTCATAGAAAAAGACGATTGCTGACGCATGATGACGGACGACGGACGTCGGATTATCCCCCTTTGATACAAATAGCTAACACTGAACCTTCAGTTCTGGTGAGCTAATAACAGGAAAAATGGTTTATATTGTTCTTTATTGTAAAGGCCTTAAGATACGGTGGGATTTAGTTGTTCAACACTAATTATAGATAAGATGTACAATTTCCAAAGCAATTCAGACCATAATTCTGTATTATATGAATCATCTGAGGTTTCCCTAAAAAGTTCCCTCCCAATTGAACTCCTACATACTTTACTCACTAATGTTTTTTCTCTCCATAAGTAATGATTGAAACACCTTCCTTCATTAAAAAAAATGTTAATATTTTATTAATGTGCAATCTGACTCAAACCGGGGACCCTCGGGACCTGGAACTACGGCTCTACTGACTGAGCTATCCGGCCGCATAAAACCTACCTCCCCTGATTAGAGAACAGTTCAATACCGTGACACAATCATTTTCGGAATAATCTTGGATTCGAACATACCACAACTTTGGGTCTCCTGAAGAGTTTTTCAACATCATTTTTACCCCATTTTACTACTATGTTTACCTTTTAGCCCTTATTGTTCTGGAATTTCATTCATTACACCCATCATCAGGAGATAATTTGGCAATCCGTTACTTGTCATTGCAGGAGGTCTGTACGACAAGATTTTCAAAATAGAACATGTCCTATCCCATACATCTAGTATCACGGTTTGCGAATTTAAGAAAAAGTAAGCTACACACATTACATTTGCTTGTACATCTTAGTTTTTATCGGTGTTGTATTTTAAAATCTCACTTCTGTTGAGGCCTTAACGATTTTAACTAGAACAACTAAAATAAAAGATATGTCTACATATGTTGTTTCCGGAAAATCTTATTCAATTTCCGCACAATATTCATATGAAAACGGCATAATTTTACCGTTTTTAACGTTGTCCTAGCGGTATATTTTTGAATAGATAAATGTATTTTTTCCATAATAACATAAGACAATAATTAAATGAAACAAAACAAAAGTGGTACACAAAAAAAAAAGCTATCGAAAATGTGTACGATACCTATAAGGTAAAATGGTGACAGATCTATTTTTAAACTCTCCTAAACAGTAATGCACATAATAATATTTATAATTCATTAACGCTTGGGATTACATTGTAGTTAAACTTATACATATCAAATGTATTGACAAAAGTTCCTAATATTGAACAAGATGGAAAATGATATAAATTAAAATTGACCTTTAGAACAACTTAGTGTTTCCCAACTGCCTGTGTCAAGGCAGCTTATTGTCCCGTTTCCACCATATCCTCTATCACAGACAAGAGAAGCGGTTGATCCAAACGTTGTTGCGATATATTGCAACTTACCATTGGTCACATTCAATGGAGACCCACAGTCTGTATAATGGTTACAATCATTAGATACATTTAAATTTAATATCATAACGTTAAACAAAAGCGTAATAATGGTGTATATTCATATTCATTATAACGATTAACTAGAATATCTAGAATGAAATATTTCTCGGTATATAATTTATTGACAGCGAGTGGGGAACAATCATAAAATCATCGTCCAATTTACAAAGAATAGCATCTAAATGTTTTGTCTAAATATGTTGTTTCCGGAACATTCATTCTATTTCCGTAAATTATTCATATGAAAACGTCATAATTTTACCGTTTTTTAACAAAAGCACCTTTAGATATAGCTTTCATACTCTTTTATTTGTATTTCATATATACAAGTCACAATGCATACAAAAGAGCTCTCAAACGTTTTAAAAAAAAACTATTAATGTTCACATTTCAATATACTTTTGACGGCACATGTTCCAGTTTCTCAAATGCCAAAATCAACAAAGCATATACCTGAGTTATTTTCAACCACATAAAGCCACATTTGAAAAATCATTTTTAACCAAATGAAGGAAACAAGGACAATCAACTGTTTCTTATCATAACCATGAATACATAAAAACTAAAATCTAAACGCAGATGTACTGACATAGGACGACAAACGGTATATTATCACAATAAATCACATGAGGATTGTTGTTCTTTGTTGAGCTTCAAATGTTAGCAGAATATGCTCTGGTCAGCTAAAATACAACCACCATATTTTTGATATTTGAGTGAGAAACTCAGAGGTCTGTTGTTGATTATAATTATATAATCAATAAAAACCTTTGAAATGCCTTTCCCTGATTGGCTAAAAAGCAACTTTTTGTAAACTAGAAATGTGTCATCATGCCACGGATGCCCCCGCATGCAGCCAAAATTTCAGATGTTATAATATTTAGTTCCAAATTTGTTTGCAGAAATAATTTTTTTCATTTTAAGTTCAAAGCCCTTAAAACTTTTCAATGTTAACACAAACCATTTCCATACAATGTTCAAGGCACTGAAATTATTCTGTCTTAACCTTTTGAAAATAGCATATTTCATATTTGTAGCCAAAATAGTGGCTACATACATTTCTACAAAAGTATGAGTGCTGAAACTGAAAGTTCAAAATTTTTCCAACATTCAAGAAAGATAAGTTTGTCCAAAATCATTGAACCATGACCAAATTCAAACTGAAACTGCTTATTCCTAAGATGTATCTATATTATTTTCAAAGTGAAAGGGACATAACTCTGCCAAAAAATCATCGAACCATGACCAAATTCCAACTTGACCTGCCCATTCCTTGATATATCCATATGTCAAGTTTGAGTTAAATATGTAACACTGTTGGGTAGATATGAACAGAAACTGTTAATTTCATATTATTTTCAAAGTGAAAGGGGCTTTACACTGCCAAAAATCATTGAACCATGACCAAATTCGAACTTGGCCTGGGCATTCCAAAAACATATCCATATGTCAAATTTGAGTTGAATGTGTTGTACCGGTGGGGAGATAATAAACAGAAACTGAAAATTTCATATTATTTTAAAGTAAAAGGGGCATAACTCTGCCAAAAATCATTTAACCATGACCAAATTCGAACTTGACCTGTATTTTCTCATGACATATCCATATATCAAATTTGAGTTGAATGTGTGCAACCGTTACTAAGATAATGAACGGAAACTGATGATGACGGGATGACAGAATGACGGAAGGACGGAACAGGGTAATACTATATGCCCCGGCCATTACATGGCGGGGGGCATAAAAATAACAGGTCAATATCAGAGTATATCTTTTCCTACAAATACATTTTCAGAGTATATTCACCGGTTTTTCTTCTTAAAATAGATTTTCTGGAAATCCCTAAAAGACGCGAGACTTTGACGTGACGTCACGCCAAGTTTGTTGTTATTATTCTGAAGAAACGTTGAGTTGGGTGTACATAAGAGTCAAATTAGTCTATTTTAGTGACCGTTTTTCATTTTTAAAAAAAATAGGGATTAGCATGCCAATGGAAAGGGCCAAATTATGGAAACAGTAGACAAGCTGAAAAATAATGATTCCGTCGTATGCAATGGCAGATGTGATAAGCCATATAAAGCTATTTATAGATAATATAATAAAACAGATATGTACTTTTTAGCTGTTGAATATGATGTGATATGTACTGCAAAACTTAATATTGACCTCGACTATCGCCTCGGTCAATATTAATTTTTTCAGTACGTATCACATCATATTCAACAAGTGAAAAGTCCATATTTGTATAATATTTAACATAATTGTAAGGATTTCGGAGGGAACATATATCTCTATCAGATCACTGTGACCTTAAATCTTAAACATCATGAACCAGATTTAGTGTTTTATCGGTAACATTATCCTACCATGAAGTTGTATTTTCCTGTTCCATATTTAAATTCTTTAACGTTGTCCTAGCGGTATATTTTTGAATAGATAAATATAATTTTTTAATAATAACATAAGACCTATATAAATGAGAATAAGACAAAAGTGATATGCAACAAAGAAATTTAAAAAAAAACAAAAAAAAAACAGAAAATGTGTACAATACCTATAAGGAAAAGGTGACAGATCTTTTTTAGACTCATATATACAGTAATGCACATCATATATTCAAATTTCATAAACGTCCGGGTTTAATTTGTAGTTAAAAGTATACATATCAAAATATCAAATGTATTGATAAAAGTTCTTCATGTTTAACAAAAATCGAAATTGATAGAAATTAAAATTGACCTATAATAGAACAACTTGGTGGTTTTTCCCAACTGCCTGTGTCAAGGCAGCTTATTGTCCCATTTCCATCGTATCCTCTATCACAGACAAGAGAAGCGGTTGATCCAAACGTTGTTGCGATATATTGCAAATTACCATTGGTTACATTCAATGGATACCCACAGTCTGAAGAATGGTTACATTCATTAGTTACATTTCAATTTAATATCATATCGTTAAACATAAGCGGAAAATGATGTATATTCATATTTATTTTAACAATTAACTAAAATAACTAGAATAAAAGATTCCTCAGTATATTTTATTGACAGCGAGTGGGACATTCATAAAATCATCGCCCAATTTACAAAGAATAACATCTAAATATGTTGTCTAAATATGTTGTTTCCGAAACATTTTATTCTATTTCCGTAAATATTAATATGAAAAAGTCATAATTTTCCGGTTTTATTTTAATCAAAAGAACCTTCACATAAAGCTTTATAATCTTTTATTGGTATTTCATATATAAATGTCACAATGCATACAAAAGAGCTCTCAAGGGCTCACAAAAAGACGAATAATGTACACATTTCAATACTAGTACTTTTGACGGCACATGTTCCAGTTTCCCAAATGCCGAAATCAACAAAGCATATACCTGAGTTATTTTCAACAACATCAACAATATAAAAAACATTTTATCCAAACCAGGAAACAAAAACAATCAACTGTTTTTAACCATAACCATGAACAAATAAAAACGAAAATCTAAACGCAGACGTACTGACATAGGACGACAAACGGTATATAATCACAATAAATCACGTGAGGATTGTTTTTCTTCGATGAGCTATGTAAAAATGTTAGCAGAATGTGCTCTGGTCAGTGAAAATACAACTGCCATATTTTTTATTTTTGAGTGAGAAACTCAGAGGCCGATTGATTGATATTAAACAGAATTGTAAGGATTTGGAAGGGAACATATATCTCTATCAGATTACTGTGACCTTAAATCTTAACGTCATGAACCAGATTTAGTGTTTTATCGGTAACATTATCCTACGATGAAGTTGTATTTTCCTGTCCAGATTTTAATTCTTCGACGTTGTTCTAGTGGTATATTTTTGAATAGATAAATATAATTTTTCAATAATCAATTAGACCATCAATAAATGAAAACAAAAACAAAAGTGATATGCAAAAAAACAACTAAAAAAACAAACAACAACAACAGAAAATGTATACAATACCTATAAGGTAAAACGGTGACAGATCTATTTTTAAACTTTCCTAAACAAAAATGCACATACTGATATTTATATATCATTAACGTCCGGGCTTACATTGTAGTTAAACGTATACATACCAAATGCATTGACAAAAGATCTTAATATTGAACAAAGATGGAAATTGATAAAATCAAAATTGACCTTTAATAGAACAACTTGGTGTTTCCCAACTGCCTGTGTCAAGGCAGCTTATTGTCCCGTTTCCATCATATCCTCTATCACAGACAAGAGAAGCGGTTGATCCAAACGTTGTTGCGATATATTGCAACTTACCATTGGTCACATTCAATGGAGACCCACAGTCTGTATAATGGTTACAATCATTAGATACATTTAAATTTAATATCATAACGTTAAACAAAAGCGGAATAATGGTGTATATTCATATTCATTATAACGATTAACTAGAATTACTAGAATGAAATATTTCTTGGTATATTTTATTGACAGCGAGTGGGGAACAATCATAAAATCATCGTCCAATTTACAAAGAATAGCATCTAAATGTGTTGTCTAAATATGTTGTTTCCGGAACATTCATTCTATTTCCGTAAATTATTCATATGAAAACGTCATAATTTTACCGTTTTTCAACAAAAGCACGTTCAGATATAGCTTTAATACTCTTTTATTTGTATTTCATATATACAAGTCACAATGCATACAAAAGAGCTCTCAAACGTTTAAAAAAAATATTAATGTTCACATTTCAATATACTTTTGACGGCACATGTTCCAGTTTCTCAAATGCCAAAATCAACAAAGCATATACCTGAGTTATTTTCAACCACATAAAGCCACATTTGAAAAATCATTTTTAACCAAATGAAGGAAACAAGGACAATCAACTGTTTCTTATCATAACCATGAATACATAAAAACCAAAATCTAAGCGCAGATGTACTGACATAGGACGAAAAACGGTATATTATCACAATAAATCACATGAGGATTGTTGTTCTTTGTTGAGCTACAAATGTTAGCAGAATATGCTCTGGTCAGCTAAAATACAACCACCATATTTTTGATATTTGAGTGAGAAACTCAGAGGTCTGTTGTTGATTATTATTATATAATCTATAAAAACCTTTGAAATGCCTTTCCCTGATTGGCTAAAAAGCAACTTTTTGTAAACTAGAAATGTGTCATCATGCCACCCGCATGCAGCCAAAATTTCAGATGTTATAATATTTAGTTCCAAATTTGTTTGCAGAAATAATTCTTTCATTTTAAGTTCAAAGCCCTTACATTTTTTCAATTTTAACACAAACCATTTCCATACAATGTTCAAGGCACTGAAATTATTCAGTCTTAACCTTTTGAAAATAGCATATTTCATATTTGTAGCCAAAATAGTGGCTACATACATTTCCACAAAAGTATGAGTGCCGAAACTGAAAGTTCAAAATTTTTCCAACA
The DNA here is from genome assembly GCF_026571515.1 of Ruditapes philippinarum. Classification (NCBI taxonomy): domain Eukaryota; kingdom Metazoa; phylum Mollusca; class Bivalvia; order Venerida; family Veneridae; genus Ruditapes; species Ruditapes philippinarum. The sequence goes on from NW_026863501.1 coordinate 34,103, forward strand.
TTCAAGAAAGATAAGTTTGTCCAAAATCATTGAACCATGACCAAATTCAAACTTAAACTGCTTATTCCTAAGATGTATCTATATTATTTTCAAAGTGAAAGGGACATTACTCTGCCAAAAATCATCGAACCATGACCAAATTCCAACTTGACCTGCCCATTCCTTTCACATATCCATATATCAAGTTTGAGTTAAATATGTAACACTGTTGGGTAGATATGAACAGAAACTGTTAATTTCATATTATTTTCAAAGTGAAAGGGGCTTTACTCTGCCAAAAATCATTGAACCATGACCAAATTCGAACTTGGCCTGGGCATTTCAGAAGCATATCCATATGTCAAATTTGAGTTGAATGTGTTGTACCGGTGGGGAGATAATAAACAGAAACTGAAAATTTCATATTATTTTCAAAGTGAAAGGTGCATATCTCTGCCAAAAATCATTGAACCATGACCAAATTTGAACTTGACCTGCGCATTCCTTTGACATATCCATATGTCAAGTTTGAGTTGAATGTGTTGTACCGTTGGGGAGATAATGAACGGAAACTGAAAATTTCATATTATTTTCAAAGTAAAAGGGGCATAACTCTGCCAAAAATCATCTAACCATAACCAAATTCTAACTTGACCTGTATTTTCTCATGACATATCCATATATTAAATTTGAGTTGAATGTGTTATACCGTTGGGGAGATAATGAACGGAAACTGAAAATTTCATATTATTTTCAAAGTAAAAGGGGCATAACTCTGCCAAAAATCATCCAACCATGACTAAATTCGAACTTGACCTGTATTTTCTCATGACATATCCATATATCAAATTTGAGTTGAATGTGTGCAACCGTTACTAAGATAATGAACGGAAACTGATGATGACGGAATGACAGAATGACGGAATGACGGAAGGACGGAATGACGGAAGGACGGAATGACGGAAGGACGGAAGGACGGAACAGGGTAACACTATATGCCCCGGCCATTACATGGCGGGGGCATAAAAATTACAGGTCAATATCAGAGTATATCTTTTCCTAGAAATACATTTTCAGAGAATATTCACCGGTTTTTCTTCTTAAAATAGATTTTCTGGAAATCCCTAAAAGACGCGAGACTTTGACGTGACGTCACGTCAAGTTTGTTGTTATTATTCTGAAGAAACGTTGAGTTGGGTGTACATAAGAGTCAAATTAGTCAATTTTAGTGACCGTTTTTCATTTTTAAGAAAAATAGGGATTAGCATGCCAATGGAAAGGGCCAAATTATGGAAACAGTAGACACGCTGAAAAATAATGATTCCGTCGTATGCAATGGCAGATGTGATAAGCCATATAAAAGCTATTTATAGATAATATAATAAAACAGATATGTACTTTTTAGCTGTTGAATATGATGTAATATGTACTGAAAAATTAATATTGACCTCGACTATCGCCTCGGTCAATATTAATTTTTTCAGTACGTATAACATCATATACAACAAGTGAAAAGTCCATATTTGTATAATATTTAACATAATTCTAAGGATTTGGGAGTTAACATATATCTCAATTAGATCACTGTGACCTTATATATTTTTCGTCATGAACCAGATTCAGTGTTTATTGGTAACATTATCCTACCAAGATGTTGTATTTTCCTTTTCAAGATTTTAATTCTCTAACGTTGTCCTAGCGGTATATTTTTGAAAAGATAAAGATAATTTTTCGATAATAACATAAGACCTTTATAAATGAGAATAAGACAAAAGTGATATGCAACAAAGAAATAAAAAAAAAAAACAGAAAATGTGTACAATACCTATAAGGTAAAACGATGACAGATCTATTTTAAACTCACCTAAACAGTTATGCATATAATATATTAAATTCATTAACGTCCAGGCTTACATTGTAGTTAAACGTACGCATATCAAATGTATTGATAAAAGTTCTTAATGTTTAACAAAGATGGAAATTGATACAAATTAAAATTGACCTTTAATAGAACAACTTGGTGCTGTTTCCCAACTGCCTGTGTCAAGGCAGCTTATTGTCCCGTTTCCATCATATCCTCTATCACAGGAAAGAGAAGCGGTTGATCCAAACGTTGTTGCGATATATTGCAAATTACCATTGGTCACATTCAATGGAGACCCGCAGTCTGAATAATGGTAACATTCATAAGTTACATTTAAATTTAATATCATAACGTTAAACATAAGCGGAAAATGATGTATATTCATATTTATTTTAACAATTAACTAAAATAACTAGAATAAAAGATTCCTCAGTATATTTTATTGACAGCGAGTGGGACATTCATAAAATCATCGTCCAATTTACAAAGAATAACATCTAAATATGTTGTCTAAATATGTTGTTTCCGAAACATTTTATTCTATTTCCGTAAATATTAATATGAAAAAGTCATAATTTTCCGGTTTTATTTTAATCAAAAGAACCTTCACATGAAGCTTTATAATCTTTTATTGGTATTTTATATATAAATGTCACAATGCATACAAAACGAAAATCTAAACGCAGACGTACTGACATAGGACGACAAACGGTATATAATCACAATAAATCACGTGAGGATTGTTTTTCTTCGATGAGCTATGTAAAAATGTTAGCAGAATGTGCTCTGGTCAGTGAAAATACAACTGCCATATTTTTTATTTTCGAGTGAGAAACTCAGAGGCCGATTGATTGATATTTAACAGAATTGTAAGGATTTGGAAGGGAACATATATCTCTATCAGATCACTGTGACCTTAAATCTTAACGTCATGAACCAGATTTAGTGTTTTATCGGTAACATTATCCTACCATGAAGTTGTATTTTCCTGTTCCAGATTTTAATTCTTCGACGTTGTTCTAGTGGTATAATTTTGAATAGATAAATATAATTTTTCAATAATCAATTAGACAATTAATAAATGAAAACAAAACAAAAGTGATATGCAAAAAAAACAACAACAAAAAACAAACAACAACAACAGAAAATGTATACAATACCTATAAGGTAAAACGGTGACAGATCTATTTTTAAACTTTCCTAAACAAAAATGCACATACTGATATTTATATATCATTAACGTTCGGGCTTACATTGTAGTTAAACGTATACATACCAAATGCATTGACAAAAGATCTTAATATTGAACAAAGATGGAAATTGATAAAATAAAAATTGACCTTTAATAGAACAACTTGGTGCTGTTTCCCAACTGCCTGTGTCAAGGCAGCTTATTGTCCCGTTTCCATGATATCCTCCATCACAGGCAAGAGAAGCGGTTGATCCAAACGTTGTTGCGATATATTGCAAATTACCATTGGTCACATTCAATGGAGACCCGCAGTCTGAATAAAGGGTACACTCATTAGTTACATTTAAATTTAATATCATAACGTTAAACATAAGCGGAAAAATGGTTTATATATGCATATTTATTATAACGATTAACTAAAATAACTAGAATGAAAGATAACTCGGTATATTTTATTGACAGCGAGTGGGGCAATCATAAAATCATCGTCCAATTTACAAAGAATAACATCTAAATATGTTGTCTAAATATGTTGTTTCCGTGACATTCATTCTATTTCCGTACAATATTCATATGAAAACGGCATAATTTTACCAATTTTTTAAACAAAAGCACCTTCAGATATAGCTTTATACTCTTTTTTGTATTTCATATATACAAGTCACAGTGCATACAAAAGTGCTTTCAAAGGTTTTAAAAAAAGACGAATAATGTACACATTTCAATATACATTTGACGGCACATGTTCCAGTTTCTCAAAAACCAATATCAACAAAGCATGTACATGATTTATTTTCAACCACCTAAAGCCAAATTTGAAAAATCATTTTTAACCAAATGAAGGAAACAAGGACAATCAACTGTTTCTTATCATTACCATGACCACAAGAAAACCAAAATCTAAACCCAGGCGTACTGACATAGGACGACAAACGGTATATAATCACAATAAATCACATGAGGATTGTTGTTCTTTGTTAAGCTACAAATGTTAGCAGAATGTGCTCTGATCAGCTTAGATACAACCACCATAGTTTTGATATTTAAATAAGAAACTCAGAGGTGGATTAATTAATATTTAACATAATTGTAAGGATTTTGAAAGGATCAGATCACTGTGGCCTTAAATCTTAAACGTCAGGAACCAGATTCAGTGTTTTATCGGTAACATTATCCTACCATGAAGTTGTATTAACCTGTTCCAGATTTTAATTCTTTAACGTTGTCCTAGCGTTACATTTTTGAATAAAGAAATATAATTTTTAAATAATAACATAAGACAATTAATAAATGAAAACAAAAATGATACACACAAAAAAAAGAAAATGTGCAAAATACCTATAAGGTAAAACGGTGACAGATCTATTTTAAACTCTCCTAAACAGTTATGCACATAATACATTTATAATTCATTAACGTCCGGGCTTACATTGTAGTTAAACGTATACATATTAAATGTATTGATAAAAGTTCTTAATGTTTAACAAAGATGGAAATTGATACAAATAAAAATTGACCTTTAATAGAACAACTTGGTGCTGTTTCCCAACTGCCTGTGTCAAGGCAGCGTATTGTCCCGTTTCCATCATATCCTCTATCACAGGCAAGAGAAGCGGTTGATCCAAACGTTGTTGCGATATATTGCAAATTACCATTGGTCACATTCAATGGAGACCCGCAGTCTGAATAATGGGTACATTCATTAGTTACATTTAAATTTAATATTATAACGTTAAACATAAGCGGTGAAATTGATTATATTCATATTCATTATAACGATTAACTAAAATGACTAGAATGAAAGATTCCTCAGTATATTTATTGACAGCGAGTAGGGCATTGGTATAACATTTATTTTCTACATAAAAACCAAACTTTTAACGCAGATGTACTGACATAGGACAACAAAAGGTATATAATCACAATAAATCACATGAGGATTGTTGCTTTTTGAGTTACAAATGTTAGCAGAATGTGCTATGGTCACCTAAAATACAACCACCATGTTTTTGATATTTGAGTTAGAAACTCGGAGGTCGAATGATTAAAATTTAACATAATTGTAAGGATTTGGGAGGGAACATATATCTGTATCAGATCACTGTGACCTTGAATCATAACGTCTTGAACCAGATGTAGTGTTTTATCGGCAACATTATCCTACCATGAAGTCGTATTTTCCTGTTCCAGATTTTTATTTTTTAACGATGTCCTAGCGGTACATTTTTGCATAGATAAATATAATTTTTCAATAATAACATAAGACATTTAATAAATGAAAACAAGACAAAGTGATACGCAAAAAAACAACAAATGTGTACAATACCTATAAGGTAAAACCGTGACAGATTTATTTTTAAACTCACCTAAACAGTAATGCACATATGATAATATATTTATAATTCATTAACGGCCGGGCTTACATTGTAGTTAAACGTATACATATCAAATGTATTGACAAAAGTTCTTAATATTGAACAAATATTGAAATTGATACAAATTAAAATTGACCTTTTATAGAACAACTTGGTGCTGTTTCCCAACTGCCTGTGTCAAGGCAGCTTATTGTCCCGTTTCCATCATATCCTCTATCACAGACAAGAGAAGCGGTTGATCCAAACGTTGTTGCGATGTATTGCAAATTACCATTGGTCACATTCAATGGAGGCCAACAGTCTGAATAATGGGTACATTCATTAGTTACATTTAAATTTAATATCATAACGTTAAACATAAGCGGAAAAACGGTGTATATTCATATTCATTATAACGATTAACTAAAATAACTAGAATGAAAGATTCATCAGTATGTTTATTGACAGCGAGTGGGGCATTCATAAAATCATCGTCCAATTTACAAAAAATAGCATCTAAATTTGTCTAAATTTGTTGTTTCCAGAACATGTATATTCTATTTCCGTACAATATTCATATGAAAACGTCATAAAATTTTACCGTTTGTTAAACAAAAGTACC